>NC_048898.1:27861369-28137895 GCF_011077185.1 Oxyura jamaicensis | reverse complement strand
CCCCAAAAAAAAAAAAATCAGAAAAAAAAAATGTTCTGGACTCTGTCCTTGCCCATTCCTATTCCCATGTCAGTTAGAGAGAGAGACCTCCTTGCAGGGTAAGTTACACCGAAATTCACCACCATTATTTTGGCATAGAAAAAAAAGAAAACTTTTCCCTAAACTCCAAGAAACCAAAAAGGCATATGCTTTCATTGTAGAACAAAACCTGTGGTCTTGTCCATAAGAAACCTACAGTCCTTTCCAGAGAATTTGGAAAGTGGTACTGATGCTGAAATCTCTTTTGCATGTACTTTACAAAGGAGATGATGGAACTATCTGAAGTAATAGCACAGGGCCTGCCTGATGCACTTTTTCCAAAGATCACAAAATACTAAATTCTTTAAACAGATTAGCCTCATAAAAATATTAGAATATTTGTCTGAAAGTGCCATTAGGTTGGAAATTTTGAAAGAAATGAAGGGGAAAATATTGTTGTTTTTAATGAAGATTTAAAAATAATATATATTTCTTTCATTGTTCTTTCTTACCTATCACACAAAGAAGACAGTGTATCATGTAACAAATTATAATGATGTGATAGAGATTATTATAACAGGACTTTTTTATTTTCTTCCCCTCCAAATTGCTTCAAAGGCAGAAGTAGAATATTACAAGACAAGCAGTATTCAGAATATATATTATTGTTGGTTTTGATGCATTCTTTTTTTTTTTTTTTTAACACCAGAATAAAAAAAAAAAATCACAAACAACTGTGTATTCAGAATCTAAAAAAAAAGGAGGGGGGGGGAAGAGATCTTAGTTCGTTGCTTGCTGATCATATCACTACATAATGTGTTACACAGAAGAATAGTGTCCGACCACCAGTAGCAATATTCCATTGTGGGACATTAACAACTTTGCATCACGGGACAAAAACCAAACTCTGCTATGAACACTTGCTGGCCACAACAGTGGTAACACTTTGTGGTAACACTTTGTGGTAACACTTTGTGGTAACTTGACGCAGGATCTGAAAGAAGCTAAATTTTCTCACAGAAAATATCTTTTTTTTTTCTGCAAGAAAATATCTTTTTTTTCTGTGAGCTATTTCCATACAGCTTCCCTTCACCACTCAGCTACCTTTCTAATCAGATGGCAACAAGTCCAAGGATTTCCAGCATCACACACACATATTTTTATTTACAATACACAAAACAAAACAACCACCAGAGAATGCATAGAAATCCATGAAAATCCAATTAATACACCACAGGTTTCACTACTCAAACACAAACACAAAAGAATACTTAACAGAAGAATTGTTAGGTATGTAACATGTTTGCAATGTAAACATATTCATAAATATTCAAACAACAATAATTATTAATTTCCTGTCAAATTTAGAAGTGACCTTCAAGAATCTTGAGGGCAAAATTGAAAACAATTTTACATCTAGCCTTGAAATGATAAAATAGGCATAATAAAAAAAATGAATTACACCACAGTGAATTTTTTTGATATATTTTCATATACATTGTACTTCCTGTATTGGGTGCGTTGCAAAATTCAGTGTACTTAAGGAGTTAGTGATCTTAGGCAAGCCATGCCTGGTCAACTGTCTTGTGGAGCCTGCACATAAGCATGAGCAGGTGCACACAGTATGGGAGGGAGAAGGAACCTCTCCGTGGGCAGGATCTGTGCAGCATGCCAAGGGAAATACAACCAGAGATCATCCAGTGCTGCTTGAACCAGGAGTTCTCAGCATCTCAAGAGGTGTAAAATTTACTATTTGTATTCCCTCTTTTTCTTTCTTATTGAAACATCTACTTTATTATACTATTTGTTTTCTCTCATTTCTCTTACACTCTCCCTCTGTCCCCTGGTGCAAAACACTTTCAAAATGTATATTAGCAGTAGCGTGAGGTGGAGTTCTTACTAATTAAGGACATCAACTTTAATTCAAATGAGTACTATTCAAAAGGTCCTATGAAAACACTTAGTTTTCACTACAGCAAAAAGATGAAACTAATATGTTTAGGAATACATCTAAAATCATTCATGTGAGTATATATAGTAGGTTCTGACTAAATTTAGCTTTGTCTTTAAAACCTACCCTGCTTCATTAAGCATATGCATTGCTCTGCATTAGTCACTAATTACGGTTCCAATTACATTTTCTATTTGCTGTTTTGTTTCTTAATAAGCTTCCCTCATTGTAGAAATTTTTGTACATTTTCCAAAAGACAGTTACAGATTTGACCATATCTGAAGCATAATATATGCCTCATATCTGTGAATTGGGAGGTATGCTGGCTGTTTTATGTGCCATAGGGCTATGGTCATTTGCTTTAAGTGGTAATAATGAATGAGCAGTTCCACTCTGGCACGCCTCCAGAGACACAGCTCCCATTTACAAGGACAAATGGAGGAATGCTCCTACCAGGTTAGATACAAGTTCTATGGTTTGTTCCAGTATGAAGGTATTCATTGAGCTCACTGACCTTCCCATGGCCTGCTATAAACAGTTATCCTCCAACCTCTCCCTCAATTATCCTTTCATAACTGAACCACTTTCTTCTCCAGTCCCAGAACTTCCTGGGAGTTCGAAACAGAAATCAGCATTAAATTGGTAATGTATTGACAAAGTTAACTGTTTATGCATTTGTCTGTAACTTGACATTCTCTTCATATACCATAAAAGTCTCCAAGAGCATACGTACATTAAGACTTACAGATTTTAATGTGTTAATGGATGAAAGGCCTTTTTTGTAAGAGTACACTTACAAATGATCTTGTGTTCAAGCTTAGTAATATGTATTATTTTGCATACTACATCAACATCTTTTAAACTTAAGAAAGCTAAAGAAATGACAAATACATAAAGTCTATTTTTATTGTGCTTACTGGTATCTCCCTTAATCAAGTACTTTCCGGTACTTCCTGTGGATAAATATAACAACCTCGATGTGATCTAGACTAAAGATGTGATCATCTGGAAATTTTCCTATAATAGTTATAACAATTCATCTAACCTTTGATCATGAAGGCAGGATTTTCTGCAGTTCTGCTGCCCCAACTAATTGCTAAGCCTTTTCTTTCAATTCAAAGTGAAGCAAAAAGGAAAGGGGGAATGGAAGGAGTAACCTGACTATTGCAGTCTCTAGCCGCATTTGTTTGTAATGCCAAACTGTCAGGGAAGACAGAACTGGGTCAGATGGGCCTACTGGGTTTGCTGGATCCTGTTTTGGCCTAGATATAGGCAACTCTACTCATATTGTGATCTTCTGACTGAGATTCTTGATAGGCTAAATTTGACACAGAATTCTACAGAATCCAGGGAAGAACTATCATATTTCTGACCTTCAGCTAGTCATAGACAGGTCTTGGACTGATTTTTCCTGGGTTCTCAGTACTACAACTGGAACAAGTTGTTGAAAAATAAAGACCAAAGGTCATAGCAAGCTCTTCCAGGGCCCCAGATTTTAGAGAAGTTATAATGTCCTCTAGAACTACTGTTCATCATCTGCAGTAGAGTTCTGCCATGTTCTAGCTTTTATTTCTCATTCTGCCTCCTGTCTAGCCAGTGGTCTTGTTCCTGCTGTCCTCCATGAAGAATTCCTGCTTCTGATACACTTGTCCCAGCTCCCGATGTTGAGAATAATCTGTTTTTATTCTATATCCCCAATACCACAGTGCTATGACACTAGTATGACACTATGAATTTTTTTATTTTTTATTTTTAGTGGAATACTATTCAACATAACAATGGCACACCTCGTAAACAAAAGCATTACTTGGCACACCTTGTAACCAAAAGTTCAGCACTGTTTGTAAACCTAAACTTAGATTACTCTAACCACACACTTTGACATATGGCATCATAGCCAGACTATGAAGCATTACGACATACTACTACATATTACTGCATTTAAATCACATCCTTAAAGCCATTAGCTGTCATTGACTGTACTTCATAGCACTTTGGGAGCAATGCCATAGAAACTAGCTATTTTCAGCTCAGGATTGGTGATCCCTGAATGAGAGCACCAACAACAGCAGATACTGGTCTTGGGATATTAACCAGTCGAGAACAGTGAGCGAGCGATACCTGCAGTCCTAATTGACTTTCTTACAAGAGAACAAAATTCCCAGGTCTTCAGCTTGGTTTCAATAGCTTTTATACAAAACCACCAAGGAATAGCCACATCTTCCGACTGTGAAACTTCCTAGGTCTGCAACGGTTAGACTTGGTCAGTGAATGTGAGGGATCCAACAGCCGGCAAAGCTTTGCTACACCAGAAAACCACCTGTTTCATGTATTGGAAGTTCAAATACATTTAAAAGATTTAGAAGCAGCGTTCTCCTTCCACTGAAGTGCTAAGATTCAAATATAATAATTGAATTTTGATGATATATTTACTGAAAAAAAGGTATGTCAAATTAATATGTGCTTTGTCATTTTCAGAGAACAGGCTTGTTTAATCAACATTACTCTATTTTTATCCTACTGCTATAATCTTTAATTTGCTGTAGTGAAATACACAAATTAATAATCTATAAGAGGGATATATTTGCATTTATGGAGACTTAACCTTAAGTATAGTCCTTGCCTGTATTGACATTGCACTATATTGTCCAAATGTTTTTCATTAATACAGAAGCATGTGAATAGTTCTCTCAATTTTTTGATTACAATAAAATATGTTTGGTTCTAATGCAAAAATTGGACACTTTCACTACTCTCAGTGCCAAAATCCTTCCAGTCATAAGCAACTTTTGTGCTTTAGATATAAAGAACGATCTATCTACCTCTTATGATAATGATAACCTAAAAGGGTAAAAGGTAATAGGATTTATGTTTCCAGTTATGATTTTTTAATATACGAAAAAGATTTGTTTCTTCTTGCAAGTGCATATAATTATGTCTTGAAACAGAGATTCTTTCTATAGATTAATTTGTCTCTTCTTCATATAATTCATGAAAAAAGGCCTAGGCCGGTAATATATATATTTAATCTAGGCTGATCTCACTAGGAGAAAATATATATATATATGTTCTAGTTTCATAAGCAGATTTTCCACTTCCAAATTTCCCTCATTGTACTCAAATCCATTTTATCTGGAAGATCAAAAATAAATAGTGTTACAAGGTTTTTGTATATTCCTTGAAGTAATGATATTTCAATCATAAAAGGCATTGCACTACAGGAGAAAACAAACTTTAAAACAGGCGACAAACTTATCATATAATTAAAGAATTAATTAAATGTAATTAACATAATTAAATGATTTGTTTATGAGATCAAATATTATTTACAACAAACTCTAGATTGTATTTACATCTCTTCCACTATACAGGAATTATGTGAACTACAGTCATCATTTGGAACTACCTGGACCAAAAAAAATAGTTAACCTTTATGAATTAGAAAAAAAATGGATTTCACAAGGCCAGTGATTTGTTACTACTTTGAACCAGAAAACCTCATGTACGTGGCCTTATCCTATGCTACTGGCACTCTTCTCTACAAATGTCCATGTTTGTGGCAGCAACGCACACAAACTCTTATGTATGTAAAAGGGTGAATTTGGAAGAGCAAACCTCCCTCCTATCAGAAACTGTTCTTTCAAGGTAGAGAACAAGAAATTTGTACATTTCTTCTGCATTTTGAAAGAGTTAAGAGAAAATTCTCATCCTAAAGATAAAGTTTAACAAGTAAAATCTAATCCAATATCTACAATTTTAAGTGAACATGATTGGAAAACTTTAACTGAATAAAGTATACTGAAGTACATAAAGGTATTTTTTTTAATTCTATTTTTTCAAGAATAAGCCTTTACAAGGGTCTTGATTCCCTTGTATATGAGGTATGCATAGGAACAGGTTGTTTGATTACATAAAAATGGTGACACAGAACATGGAGAAGACTGAGGTACTGAACACCTTCCTCATTCAGCAAATTGCTTTCAAGATTTTGTGGAAGTATCTAAAGTAGAACTTGGAAAGTATCTGCAGTCATGAACTGTAGATCTAATACTTCTTTTGGGGTGGTGTGGGCGTGTGTGTGTGTGTGTGTTAGGAAGCAGAGTGGAGTGGAAGCAGAGGCTGGAATGTCTGTCATAGAAAATTTCTTTCTGGCAGGCCCTTATGTCACATCATCTCTGGAGCCCAGAGAGAAGCACAGCTCAGCTTCTCTGATTGTCAGTCACGTTCCAGGTTGCAAGCATCCTTAAAATTTGCTTGTACATGACTTCAAAGGGAAACATTGTCCCTAAAATAAACAGTGGTGTCTCAGCTTTAAGAATTGGCTAGAATTTGTAAGATGTACTCCTTGAACTAGATATGCTTGAAAAATGATACAGCAAAGAAAAAGACTAATTAATTAAAAAACTAAGAAATTTAAGACACAGAAATGTCAGAGACTAGACCTGCTCTCAGCATATTTTTTCTAGACTAAAATAGTCTTCTGATATATGGCAATATTTTACACATTTCGGTATTTTTTTTTTACATCGCAACAATAACGATATACTATAGAAAAACCTTATTACACTTAAAGATAGTCTACCTTTCCTCATAGCTGCAGAAATCAAATATTAATAATAGCAATGACAAATTCAGAATTTAAAACGTTTTTTCTAAAACACCTCTCACCAATGTACATTTGAATAATTGCTAAAGGGAAAGAAAGCTATGAAAAAAAATAATAAAAATGAGATTTTTGAAACAAAACATGAGAAGAGGCTCTTGCAAGGTTTTGCATCTTCAGATGTCAGCAAACTTGAACTATTAAAACTACGCAATTCTATAGCATTACCTATTAAAACTACTCTCCCCTGCAATGAGTAATCTCAGAGAATATGCTTGCAACTACTCAGTGGGTGTAAGTCTTTTGATTTCCCATGGCTTTTTGATACCATGGCTTTTTAGTCTGTCCCAAATCCACTTTGCACTACAGGAATCTAAATTCCCTTGTATTTGAAGAAACAGATATAGGAACAGATTGTTTGATTACATAGAAATGGTCACACAGGGCAAGGGAAAAGGCTGAGGTATCGAATGCCTTCTTCATTCAATAGATTGCTTTAAAGATTTTTGATTCATTTTGTGGAATAAAAACACTATTTATGTACTTGATGATAATGCATGTACACTATAATTTCTAGAAGATGCAAGTTACTTTCTCTCTTTCCATTTCAAATATTATAAGGTAACCTTGGACATTTTCTTGTCCTGCAAGTCTACAATTTATCTCAATATGGCAATTAATACTTTTCAAAAACTGCCTGAGACAATAATGATGATTAAGAAGTAAAGAGCATTGCCAGTTTCAAGTGGAGAGTGGCTCGTCATGCATGCCCAAATGCTTTTTATATAAGGAGTTGGTTCAATGATCCTTGTGTGCCTCTTCCAAGTTGAAATTTTCTACGATTCTATACTATATAGAATTTTAGAAAATGGTGATGTTATCCAAGTTATTTCTCTACCTGTAACAACAATTTACACAATGTTAATGGTTTCTTATAGTACGAATGTGAAGAATAAACGTTACAAAGATTTATGTGTATTATACAGTGCAACTAGGAAGCTATCATTCTTCCTGTTAGGAGGCCAAAACTCGGTTTGTTACATGATGTTTTCAAATCATACTTTCAGGGTTCTAGGTGGTTATGGAGTTTCTGATTTATTATTCAATAAGTTATTCCATAAGTATGTTCATAATTAATCAAACTTAACTTATCATACTTGTTTTCTCCTTGTACCTCCTCCTTGAAAAAAATCGAATTATGAGACATCAGAAACACTGTGAGTGATCCACAGAAGGATGATCATTTAAAACAAAGTATGAAAACTGCCGTATCTCCAAACTCCTAGCTTTTTCTTGTTCTTCCGGCCTTTAAAGCCACATATTGTTGTCCTTCAGACTATTTCAATATCTGTAAGTGCATCCCATATGTTATTTTGACAAATTCTTTTCCTACCTAACATTAATCTTCCTGTCACTTTTCCTTTACTCCCCCACTCCATACATGGGAAAGTCCATGAAATTCATGTCTTATGCCTACTATTGTTCTGCCATAACCATGTCTGTCTTCCTTTCTAGTCCTTTTTAATATCTAAGATATCAATCCCATCTGCCCTGCACCATCTTTAATTTGACTTTATTAAAAAAAGATACCAATCCAAGAGATACAGAAATATCTATTAAGAATAGAACACACAGAAGTGTTATGGGTTGTTGGAGAAAGTATGAAGATCAAAACACATGTTCACTTTTCTCTGGTCCCCTTCCTATGAAGAGCCCTGATCTCCATTAGCCCATTATAGTCCAGAATCCTGTAAATTTCCTGGTGCAGAGATGACACTGATACTCCTTTATGAAGTGCCAAATAAGCGGAAATAAATGTTATTGTCTATGTTGCAACAAAAACAGTGTATCTTCCAATACTTCCAGTCTTGTCTGGCCCTACTAAAAATGCTATCTTCCCTTTAAGAAGAAAAAGTTTAAATAAATAGCTGTAAAAAGGAAAGAAAAGCTGACTAAAAATCATATATCATGGCAGGTTACTGCCAAGTATTTTATAACAGGAATCCTTGTCTGTCAATCTTGAACATAGTTCAAATCTGTTTGTGTTGCTTTTTATGGGCAGGCTGCAGAGAACTACCGTGAACAACAATGCTTTCTCCTGTACAAGTACAGTGAAGAACAAAGTCTTTGAATCTGTAAGTAATCCAAATGACTTTCCAAATGGCAATTCACATAATAAAGCAACTTTTCAAAACAATTGGGCACAAAATCTCACCCTAAACAATGACAGAATGAGAAGGAAAGAAAAGTGTTAGCTACAACAAGAGCTCTGGTGACTAACTTGCAATGGATGAGAAAATTCTTGCACCCCAGCTTGGAGTAAGTGAGAAGATAAAGAGACTTCTCAAAGAGCAATTTTATTATCCTAGACTGCATCTCAAAGATTCAGTCCCTCCACAAAGAGGCTATAAGAGAGCAGCTGTGGTTGGATTTACAACTAGTAAGTAATCTCTAATTTTTGCAAACATCACACTAGATGCTTAAGAAAAATGGCATTTCTACGGCTATAATTACCTGAGATGTGTATATTTCAATAGGAACAATCAGGCAATTTACAGAAAATAAGGTGCTTTCTTTACTTCCTGTTTGTCACAAATTTACCATCCAAATATTTTTATAATTAATATGCTTCAAAGTATTCCAAAACTTTGTACCTTTCTAACGGCTGATGAAAAATAAATTCTGCCTACTTAAACAGCCATAATACAGTCCTAAGCAAATAGCTTGGACAGCTGAAACATGTTACTTCCATAGGGCCATGCTAAACAAAACACTTTCACAGCTGAAAAATCTGATAGCTGTTTATGATTTATTATGTTCTAACTAAATACCTTAGTAAAAATACCACTCTTGTGATCTAAGATTAACTAGTTATATGACCAACCACTTGCCTTTGTGTGATAAGAAATTTTTTTCCAAGGGGGGGGGGGGTTGGGTGGGAGGGAGAAGGAAAACTGCTGTAATGAAATGCTTTAGTGCATCCCTGGAACTGATGAATGTGGTAGATTAAGGGGGGGGGGGGGGGGGGGCGGGGGGAAATCAGGATTACAGAGTACTGAAATTTACTAAAACAGGGACCTTTTTTTGACGTCAGAGGCAAATAAAGACAACCCAGGAGGCATCCAAAAATCCTGTTTGGTAATCCAAACATACAGTAGAGTTGGGATATTACTGATGCAGAGATTGTGTGGGAACAGTTAAGGCCTAATCCCTTCACAAATCTCTATTTCACCAGCCTTGAGCATTTCTATTTTCTATCCATCATTTTCTGACTGTCTGTTGGGTTTGCTTCTTAACTCAAGCCTGCATAGGATAATAGGCTACAATTACATTAACCGCCTTTCATCTCAGTTTGAATTAAATTTGTTCTGCATGCCAGCATGAAAATTCGTCCCAAGTCATTTTGCCTAAGTCAAAGAATAATAAACTGCCTCAATCCAATAATATGGCCAATGGTTTTAATATTATGAAATATACATATTTTTTTTCCTGAGAGATAAGCTCAAAATCAGTACCTAGGAGAAAAAGTTTGTTACAATATTTGCCAGAAATATATAAACATGTAGGTATATATATTCTCCTGCTTTCAGATCATGTTTCTAATTTATGCAAAAGTAATCGTAGAATCATTCAGGTTGGAAACAAACTCTCAGATTATCTAGTCTAACCTTTAATGTTATAATTTGCAATATTACACACAAATCAGAAATGCAAAATATTTGAACATCACTTGAAACAATTCTGATGATTGAAATGGTCTATCATGTCAGAGAAACAAAGTACTTATCACATTTTCCATAAATAGAAGAGAGAAATAATCTGTTAGAGCAGTGGAGAAATGCACTGAGGAGGATGCTGTTTTGGCAATATCAGACTGGAAAAAATCCAGAGAATTCAGTCTATGATTATTTAATGTGTGCAGAATATTCTAACGTATTACAGCAAATGCTTCAATGTTGGATCAAATTTTAAAATTCTCAAGTCACCATCACGAGACAAGCTTAAAAAGGCATCTTCTGTACTGCAATTTTGATCCTTCCATCTTCTTTCTCTCACTCTCCCCCCATCCCCTTCGGGATATTTTTAAAGGAAATGTAACTGAAAACACGGTTATTATAGAATTTTACTTCAAAAGTGGCTTTGGAGAAGAGTGCTAAAAAACAAATCATTTTGAAAATGGCAGAATATTTTATAAGCCATCTTGGATTCATTGATTGAAATAATCTTCTGATGAAGAGTATACTATCAAGAACAAGCACTCATACAATAAAAAATGTCAAATTCACATAAGATATTCATAAGAAATATACAAAAAAATGTAATGATATATTTTATTTTAAAAACAGAATGTGCTGTTGTTCATCTCCATGGTTTCTGTGACATTCTGAAAAAGTATTTTCCTCCAAACAGGAAGCTTTTAAAAAGCTGATAAATAAGAGAAATTTAGGTAATAAGACCTGGATTCTGGAAACAAGTCTAATTTTGTATTTCATTATGGAATTTTCATGACTTCTAGCCATGACTGGGATTTACAGAAAAGACTCACATAATATGTTGCTTGGTAGGTTTTATGACTGCATGTTAATAGAAGATATTAGACTAATAGTTGGGTAGTACCATTCAATGTTTTTTTTTGTCTGTTTCTAGGTCTGCATTTATTTGTAATAATTTAATTTGAACCTCTAACACATTTTTATTATTTTTTTTAAGTGTATAAGCCAACTTTAGTCACTCTTTCTTTCAATCTTTTTTCCCCAGTAAAAGAACTACTCCTTGCCAAATTTTCACTGTAATTTAAGGTCAGTTTTTAAATGATATCTGTGTTGCAGAAGATTTCAGATGATACAAAAATAATGATGAGAGAAATCCCTAGTTTACAGAAATTAAGTGTCAAAGGTAAAAGCTGAGGACAGATGTAGATTATATACTGAATCAAATCTTTCAATTAAGAGAATAAACATCCTGTTGCACAATAGCTAAGAAAGTCTCAGAGTGACCCACAATGTTAGTGTAACTTTAACTGCAAAGAAATATTCGTAGTAGATGATGAAAAAGCAGACAGAGCTGAGCAGAGAGAAAATTTTAATCAAAGCTTCCAAAAGGTAAACGTTAAACTATTTCTTACATCATTTATTTAACTGTTGTCAAAAAAAAAAAAAAATACCACTATTTTTCAAAAATGAAAGAACAAAAATGGTACAGCAGAGGTTACATGGAAGTCAAAAACAAAAAGACAAGAGCATTAAGAAAAAAAATAATGAAATGTTATAATTTTTCTACCCTAAAAGCACTGTTGGAAAATGCACTTGATTTTATAAATGTAATGGTCATTTAAATACAACAGAAAAAGTTGAAAGAAGTCCTTAAGTAATACTCAATAATAAATGCATTTTCTAAAAATAAGAAACAATGATTATCTCCCCAAAGAATGGATTCATACAATTCCCACTTCAGTATCTCACAAGTATTTGATTTTTGCATGGATGTCACTGAACAGCAGTTAATATTGTTCAGCTGTTTAGATGTACTGTTACCTTTTATTCATAAATGTAGAGGAGGCGACCTTTAATATGAAGGACAGATTTATTTAACTTTTTGTTTGTTTGTTTGTTTTGCAGTCATCTTTTGTCACCTTCAACTTTACCTTGCCTCAGAAAACTTTGTTTACCTACTCCAGAAAACAACAAATAATGATAAAGAGAAGGAAAATGAATGAATAAGCAAATATCAAGAGAGGCTGGGAGGAACTTTGTGAACCACTTCTGTGAAAATGTTGCTGTCATTCTGCATGTGACAATTTACAGTCAGTGTCCCAAGACCAGCACAAGGAAACCATGTGGTCTCTGATGTGCACCAAATCAGGGAAACACTCCCTCTTAAGCTTAAATATTTAAGAACAGAAATAAGTAACAGCCTTGTTACTTATCTGGATGGTGGCCCAAATCTTGATTAAACTAAAACTATACATAAGAAAGGATAAAATGACCTAAACAAGAACAGGATTAGAGAGTCATTTTGAAGCATCTGTTAAGAAGTAATTGCTGCCATCATCTCCTAGATCTCATAAGAAAATCTGATTTATCAAATCTGTTTCAGCATCTCTAACTGTTCCTTTACCCTGTAATTCTTGCCACTTTGTGAGCAGCCCAACAACTTTTCTTCTGGGACAGTGTGCCCCTTCGGACACGTTGGGTAATCCCACTGCTCTCTATTTGGCCTCTTGCTTTAATTTAGTATTACCCAATTTATCCTAACTCTGTGTAACAGTGGATGTGGAAGGTCAGATTTTCATGTGATTATAAATTTGCTTTGATTTTAAAACAGACTCTTGTGACTTTTTAAAATGGCTTTTCCAGGAGAAGTATTTACTTTGACTTTTAGTATTTTGTTCTTTTTTTAAATTGCTGAAAAAATTCCTTTTCTTGTAAAATAAAAATAATAGATGGAGCTGGAGAGCTAAAGCTGTAAATCAATCCTTCTGAAGTGATAATCTAATAAACCACTCAGGCTTCACTGTTGAAGTTTAGGATATCATCAGGTCTCTTGGATTGCTTTATGCCTTTGTAATCAAGCTTCCCAGCCCCGTTATCTAGGAAGCTTGATAAAGAACACCATTTCCCCCCCAACTCAGCCACCAAATAATATTGAGCTCAAAGCAAGCAAAGGTTACACAGCTTAATTTATATTTTACACTTTCTAAAGTTGACTCTTCAGTACAAAAGATGAAAAAAGTGAACATGTCTAATATTAACATATTATTATCTTTCAGCTGCTGAAAGACAGGATTGGTCCTATACTATTTGTTGTTGCTCTGTCATTTATTGTTTCCAAAAAATACTTGGAGAACTTGATTTTGGTGTCAAATTTTGATAGGTTATAATATAAAAGATAAAACATTACAGATACTTTTTGGTAATACTATTTATTTTAAGGCAAAGATAAAAGCATGTGTGCTTACACATGGCCAACGACTTCAATATCTCAACTAGTCATCTACAGACTTTTAAACAGGACTGAAACAAATATTCTTAAACAGACAAATCTGCAGCAATAAAAAACATAGCAAATTGCATCAGATTTCACTAATCAGCTACAGAAGAGGATTTCAATCTTTTTCAATTCTGAAACAACATGGTTTTAATAGTGCCCCATTTTTTCCTTATGTTAATTTTCCAGTGAGTTAAATTACAATTCAAATATCTACTGTTTTCTAAGCTACTCTTTAAAATGTTGCATGCTGTACTCATCTTCATAAGAGAACGAAAATATCATGTTATTTCAGTTAGCCCATCATTAATGCATTAAAGCTTTGTGGCAACTTGGGCCACAGGGAAGCACGAGAATACAGCCTCTTCTGCAGCAACTGCATATGTACAGTTGAGGTGGAAAACAGATGCAATACATAAGAAAGCCTTATAGTTGTCTGCAAATGCAACTACAGACAAATGTAAGTTTGTTGCAACTGGAAGGCTACCCAAATTGAGGACTCTAGCATGATTTAGCATTGTGCAATTGATGTGCTTAGTCTATATAAATATCAGTACATTAACGGGGGGGGGTGGGGGGGGGATGAAAAGTAATATTTCTCACACCTGTGTCTTAATACCAAAATATATTTTAGTTCTATCTATGCATAATTTTAATCCCTTACATGAAAAATTGTTTTTAACACGCTCAACTACTGAAACAATTTAAAACTAATAACTGGCAACAAATTGAAGAAAAATGTTCTAACTTCACCACCAGAAAATAACTATTGCAGCTAAATTTTCATCTATATGTAAAGTTATACAATCGAGTAAAAGGAAAAACAGAAGACAAAAACAGCAGTAGGAAGATGTGTATTATTTCTTTTAGAGACCAATAGAGAAGAAAAGCAATCTTTCCATCACCAGGAGATGTGTCACCATTACCCATCTGATCTAGTGTTTCTTTATTGCTGTATGAAAACCAGTTTTGCTTCCTCTTTCTTGGTGAATAAAACCAATAAATATCAGAAGCTAAAGCTGATAAATATACTTATCAATAAAGTTTTCATGACAATATAGCTTCATATCTTTTACTTATTTGTAAGATTTTGAGAACAGATTCAAAAATAAAAATAGGACATGGTATCTGGGGCAAGTTGAGTGCTAAGCAATCCATATCAACCATCATTAAGAGGCACTAATGTAATTTCAAACTTAGCTATATGCTGCTGATAGCTTATAGAGAGCTGAGCTATCACACTGGCATTTTCTTTTCCCAGTGCTACCTAGATACTTTTGCTAGGTTAATGATGAGTTGATTAAAACAAGATGTTTATTTAAAAGTAACAACTCTGGTATCAATGACTAATTGCCATACTAATGGCTTATCACATGTAAATTATAAGCCCAGAACTACAATGCAGAATGGATAATAATTTATTCAAGTGATAATATTTGAGAATACTGAAACAGTTTTCAGGAGTTGCAAAAAGTCACAAGGACTGATCTATTAAGAATAAAGTAAGATTCACAGAACCAAGTAGTTTAATTCACATTCAATTCATTAAAAAGTAAAATGTTTTGATAATTATGTAGATTAAACTTGGACACTGAAAATAAGGGAAACATGGGTGGGTGTGCTCAGGGCAGGTCTACCTTTGAATATTATTTTATCTTGAAATATAAGCTTTTATGTAGATTGATTTTGTTACAAAAAAAAAAAAGCTGTTTACTTGTGCTCACTGATATATTCTCCTTCCTACTTTAAACATTTCTACATTCTACAAATTAATCCAATACAAATCATGCTTGAACTACGTATAGAAATAAATCCACTGTTATATATTGACTTGGATAGGACAAGCCCTGAAAACAAACACAAAGGTAGTTCCTTTACTCAGTCCTGATCAAAACTATGCAATCAATTTTCAGGATTATCTTCAGCATTGGCAACACAACAGTTTTAAAGCTACCAAATGCATACTCTAGCATTTAAAAAAAAAAAAAAAAAGTTTTCAACAGAAAAACACCGGAATAGCAAATAATCAAATCAGTACCAGTTTCAAATCATTCAACCCAAAGTTCTTTTAAAACAGAAAGATATTCACATTCTGTTAAAAAATACTATTTTCATTGTAAATGTTCATTGAACATATTCTCTGCACAGCATAAAAATGAAAATTGGGAACATGTATAATTCCAGCTCACCTCCCACTGGGTATGTATTTTCAATTATCCATATAGTGAAGTAGTAAGGGAACTAATTATTTTGACAGGCAATATTCCATTTTATTTTATTTTTAAAATGTGATGATAGTTCAACAGACAACTTTACTGAAGTAATTTCTACATATGCTTCCTAATGGATTTATTTACAAAGCTATTTCATGGTTAAAACTAAGAACATTTTAATGAAGTTCAAACTCAGATAGACAAAAGTATTTAGTCTCAGACAGGCAATAATGGATATTAACAATATACAGACATATTAAGCACCTAACCAGACAAAAAATTGCTTATGTTATTTGAAAGGCTTTATCTTTAAAGTTAAAAAGAGAAAGCATTTTCAGACATTTTAAAAGCAGAAAAGCTATCCATGTCATCGAACCACATCATCAGAACCAAAACTCAACGTATCTGAGGCCCACAGCCATTTTTACTTATTTTTCTCTTTACTGCAACTTCAGTTACAGAGTATTTAAATTCTAACACTATATAATGAAATACTTCTTACAATTTAACACTTTACCCTCTTTAACCTTCAGCTATCAAAATCTTATTTTTGTTGCTAATCATCTAATGAAACTGGATCACTTCCCCTTTCTCTCTTATTAAAAAATAACTGTAAAGTCTTGCTAGGTCCCCAGTACAGCACTACCATGAATGACTCAGGGGAGGGAAGTTCATGAAGGTTTTCTTTTTTTACCAGAACATTTGTAAGCACTGCTAACAGAAAATATTAAGTATTCATTTTATCCTTGGTAGAAACTACAGGAGAAAAGTGAAGCTGTACAAAAATCACACAGTTAAGGCATTTCCAGATATAGCAAAGTCACCTATTAGCATCTGCTGCTTAATGTCTCATGTTTGTGTGGTCTGCAAGTAAGCAGCTGCACTGTGCTGGGGCAAGGAGCTGCTGGGCCATCCAAATCCCCGTGGCAGGCAGCAAGACAACTTCAGCAGGACATCCTGGGACCGAGCTGCATGCCAAACAGGTCTCACAATGGATAAGTGGGATTCCTGGGAAATCAATCTCTTTAGGTCCCTTTCAAACCCTACAATTCTGTGATTCTTGGAAGTGGAGATGTTTCACTCCCCTTAGGTGAGCTGTATGTGTTTATTACTCTGCTACATTAATGTTTTGGTGTATGGCTTGTAGAGGCTGAAGGACACTCTGCCTTGTCTCCTGATTATCTTGTTGTTATCCTAATTGTCACCATCCATTATCATTAAGATTTTTTTTTTAATCATAGTTCTGACAATTTTGATTGATTAACCTTGCCCTAAATAGCAAGCTAATTAATAAAAGAGCCTCCCTTGTTTACTAAACACTTGAAATATGATAGCTTTACACAGCCAAATCTGTATTATTTTAAAATACAGCTTTGATTAAAGCAATAACAATACTGCTACAAGCCACTCTTTTGTCTTAACCTCTTCTTGCCTCTCCCTAAAACTGACCAACTGCCTTTCTCTCAGATGCTGGTAAGGACCAACAGCAAGGATGGGAGCATGTGAGGAAACACACTGACTCTGTCTCTTCTCCATCACAAAGGGCTGATAATGATGCAAAAAATTTTGACCAACCACTTTTAAGGCTGATCTGTATCTCACATATTAGACAAGATTTCCTTAGCAAGAACACGATATTAAAATCTCTCTGGTATCATTGATTTTTCAAATACATATGTATATCAAGTCTGACTTCAGTGCTTCATGGAGCCAAAAATAATCAGATACATCAAATTCTTTGTTCTAGATAAGCAGCCCATAAAAAAACGCTACTAGTAACATTTATTGTCCACCTTGAAAAACTTTGCCCTCCAAAAAGTTTACTAGGAGTGTTTACTCCTAAATCTTTGGGAAAAAAAAACACTCTTCTTAATTCTTATTCAATAATATTTTTTTCCTCCATTCTGCTCCATAGTTAATTGTCCAAAGTTGACTTTGGTAGCAGTATAACATACATTGAATTTAATTGGTTACTATTTATGTGTATATAGAAGAAATTTCAAAGACAGATCCCCTCAAATATCTCTTTTTGTCAGCGTCAATTCAGTAGAAGGATTTTTCCTGATGACAACAGGATGAGTAGCCAGAAAAGTCATCAACTACTTCATTTTCCATCTATAAAATGATCCCTAAGTCAGTACCAAAGCAGTAGAAAGGCGCAAACAACTCTATGGGAAATCTATATCATTGTTTCTCTCCTGTCTTTCCTGCACCAAATACGTTTAAAATCTGAAATGAGGTTTTGTGTTAAGATGAGAATGAACCATTATCATATGAGATGTAGGATTTTTACATCTTATAGTCTACAGGAGTTATTTATAGAATAAAGGGTGTAAAGAGACAACTACAAAGGTAGAACACTGCAACTTCACTGTCTCCTTAAGAAGGACACAATGGAACAAAAAGAGCATCAAAACTGGATAGTTCAGAGCCCAAATCCACAGAGATGTGGTAATGCTTTTTATCTCACCACCTAACTGTTAGATTCCCAGTGTATAGAGTGGAAATCCCCAAAACAAAATGAATGCCACAGCTCCCCATAGAACAAACAGGTAGCAGTCAGGTCCCCTGGGACAACAAGGCTGTAGAGTTTCTTAGTGGTCTGTAAAATTGCCGAGGTGTGTTTCTGACAACTGGGAGTTACAAATCCAAACTATTTACTGGACTTAAGCCAGCATACAGTTTCTCTGGACAGAAGTGGCTGGGTCGGAATAGTCACCAAGCAGGTGTGAAACGTTCAAAACATCAGGTAGACCAGCTGTTATTGTCTGAAAAACAGCTAGAATCTGACAGCAGGTATAGTGAATATTGAAGATGTAACATGGTTAGGTACACAGTGTTTGACTACACTGAGGCACTGATGCTCATTAATACAGAACAGCAAAATGTACTTTACTAAAGTAATTCACATAGTGTCCTATACGAGACAATTTATGATCTGCAAGATCTGTTAAGGCTGCTGTGAACGACACAGTTATAGTCCAACCACGGCACCACAAAAAGAATGGAATAATTTCATTAATGGTTAACAGAGTTAGTGACCATGATAATCAAACTGCATCTACTCACTTATGATTTATGGGAATCCCCAAATCGTATTTGGGCATAAATAATAGACTAAAGGAACGTTTGGTTCATTCAGGTTAGGAGAGGACTGGTTGGGAGAAATGCATGTTGAAAAGAAGCTGGTCTGCACTAACAGCAACCTCCCACAAGTGTCTTCTGGAATACTAACAAAGATTTATGTCAGCTGTTTTACAAGAAATGGTCATCTCCTTTTACATACTCTCATGGAAGCAGTGCCAAGAGATGGCATAACTGCATGCATCTTTCTCACTGGTCTAGGTGCTTTGTAATAATTGTGTATATTGATTTTGGTTTAAATTACTTAATTACTTTTCTTAAGTCAGCCTTGTTAGCTCTTAACTGAAGTTCTCATGGACCCAGAGAAGCACAATTGCTTTCATTGTACAACCTAAAGGATTCAATGCAGCACAGCCCCAGCATCACTTTCAACAGTTGGGAGGGGGAGGCCCGGGGGGCGGGGGGAGGGGGAATTTTAGCAACACTTTGTGGCTCTTTCTGAGACCATGACAAAGTGTTGTGCTATGCAGATGTTTGCCAGTCTGCTTTAACATTTGCCCTACACACCATGTAAAGGCAACCAAAGCAATGCAGCCATTCCCCCTCTTTTTAGCATCATGGGAATACCCTCAGCATCTACCAAGCACTTTCTAAAAACAAGAACAGAAGCTAGGTCACAACTTCACTGGATACCAGGTATCATAGACATTGGCTATCCCTAACAGTTTCTTTCTCCAATAAACATTATCATACTCACTCCTAAATTCATCCCAAACCAGACCAAGCGATATGTAACTAATTAAAGACAGAATAACTGTGCTTAATTTGTGTTTAGCTTTAAATCCTTACAGTTCTATATCAGACCTAAAGAACTTGTAAGCTTGTCTATTCTTGTCGGCTGCACTACTCTAAAAAAATAATAGAAGCTTCGCCTTGCCTACATCCTCAGACAATCAGAACTACAGCAGTATTTGACACTAAAAATTACTAGTACTTCTTATAAAAAAAGGTTTGTTTTATACTGGATGCATCCTGAGCAACAGAACTCAAACTGTGTCTCACTGGCATGTCATCTCTAAAAGACTTGGGCAGCCTCCCTTCTTCTCCCCCATTTCACTGATACATTTTGCACAAAGCAAACCAGAGTCTTCAAATGACAGTCACTGAGTGGTATGGTCATGGCACAGGACAAACATCTATTTATTATTTATTTTAGAAAACAAAGTGTTTTTATTCACTTACATTGAAAGAAAATCCATCACCAGATACTTTTCAAATGGTAAACCAAAAAATATATTACTTAATTAACGCTATATCCAGCTTGCAGACTAACATAAACTGGTTGGGCACAAGAAACATGCACTGCCTGCATTCCTTCACAGCCAAGAATGCCTAGAAAGTTGTAAAAAAAAGTCTGTCTTGCACTTCAGTTTGTATTTTTCAGAGGTAGACTGAAGAGAAAATAATGAATATTAAAATAATAATAATAATAAAAAACTTTGAGAACAACTGAAACCTAACATTAAGTAGGTTCTGCTGTGGCAAGTTTGCTAAAACAAAAGCCATACATATATATGTACATTTTATACATAATGTATGTATATATGTGTAACACTCAGTTACTTATTAAAGAGCCCAGCTTAAAAGCCAAGAGCAAAATCACTTTATCCCCATGAAAGAAGAATTCTCTCTCCCCCAAACCATTCCCATTTTTCCAGACACTTAATACTGAAGTCAAAAAGATAAAAAGCATACTTCATCAGAATTTTCATATTTCATCACCTAAGCAAATCACGTGTACCATTTTAAATTCAGCTTTTGGCATGAGACATCTTGCTAACATAACTAGTTTTACATTGCAATATCGATACTGCAGTGTTCTCCAGATTTAACACATTCACAACTGACCCACAGTAAAGAACCAACCTCCAAAGCTCTTGGCTAGGTGTCTGCAGCTGCTCCCTTAATCACCAGCTCCTCTTTGTTTCTTCACTGAGATTATTGCTCACTAGGAATAATACAGGACATTCAAACTCCGGTTCTTCTCCAGTTTTAGAGTTGGACAAATTTCCAAATAAATTGTAATGTTTGCAATGTAACAATTCTTAACAAAAAGTGTTGTTTCATATCTACAGGGCCCACAACTCAAAGGTCCCAGAGAGCTTCCTGAACTTTACACATCGCGCACTGACTCTGCCGAAGAACAGGATGTGAGCCTACTGCAGTGAGAAAGATCAATAAAAAGGCTGATAGTGACATACAGTACTGCCAAAACCCATTAAAAATACTGCACAAAGCCCCTTCCAAAGCACAAGCTTTATTTTTCTTCAAATTTTAGATTAAATACTATCTCAAATATTTCTAGTTCCTGGTATTTGCCTTGTGAGTTTTTAAGACCTTAGAGTACATTTGGGTCTGAAGCTTTGATACTAGAAATATTGTTTAAATGAAAGCTACAATTTAAGTAAAAACAATTTGATGCCAGAAACATAATTAAAAAAAAAAAAAAAAAAAAAAAAAAAAAAAAAAGGTATCTCAAGTCCTTAATAGATCTGGCAGTAGTTACTACATTTGGAGCAGAAAATTAGTATGTTTAAAACATATTTAATGTTGAAGTGGGAGTTTTATTTTATTGTTCTCTTTAGAAGCCTAATAATCTAGCTGTTCAAGAACTAGCTGAGGGCTTCTCCTTATAGAAGCAAGATAAAATTTTCAGTGTTAGATAAGAACGGAGGCTGTCACTAAACTCAGCAGGATCTACATGCCAGATTTTGCTGGAATTCTTCCTGAAACATAATAGCTAAATGAGTAATACACATAAGTATGGAAAGGAGAGTACGTTTTCCATTATGTGGAAAACTCAAAGCCTGGACTCAGCAGGAACAAGGAGAAAACAACCTCATGTCAAACATCATCCTATATGTAAAAGTAACAGAGATATGACCAAATGGCAAAAGATCCAACATCCTAAGAACTGCCAGAGTGGAAAGTACTTAATAAAAGAGTTTGATTTCTTCCCCAGAATTATGGCAATGGCTGTAATTGTGAAGCATGGTGTGATAAATGTTACAGTAAAGACTGAAAAATTTGAAAAATTCACTAAGCTTCAAAAAGAATTTCACTGAAATTTCACTACGGTGAAAAATTTCCACCAAGCATTTGTAACATTAGATTTTCATAAGCTCATAATTTGACTATATTTACACAGGTTTACAAGGGATGACAGAAGCTACAGGTGAAGGCTATCTCTGGGGGAGAGCCCAGACATACTGAAACTTCTCAATGATGCAACTACTCAGTTCATTCTGCAATATTTATATTTTTCTTCCAGTACAAGTCCTCTCATGTAATGGAAAATTTTAACTTTGAAATTTTCCTTTAGCATATTCCTTCCATAGGACCACTCCTGAAAACTTCTCTCTGTATATAAACCTGCACAGGAGTACACTCAGACATGGAAACTTCGAAGCCTCTGTAGACCAAGTTCAATGAGAGTGCGAACAGTTACCAAATCCAATATTAAAGACAATTAAGTAAATGTAATATTTACATACTTACTCTAAAGTAATAGTTTGCACTTTAAAATATGTTTAAAGACAAAATTATTTTCCTTGTTACCAATATGTATTCATTATTAAAATTGAGAAAACATATTTTTATTCATATCTTTTTATGTTGGTTTATAATCTAGTTACATTAAATAATCAAAGCATTCAAGTTAGGTTCTCCTGACTAGTAGAACACTACAGTTTTTCACCAACTGAAATTACCTACTTAAAGGAAATATAAATATTTATATTTTGAAAAAATGGTATCACACATCATTAAAGAGACATTGCAAAACAGAATTTAAGTGTATCCTATGAACTGCTTTAGACCAATAGTTTTGATTTAAAATGCACTGTGCTTTGTGGTATGCAACAGCACAATTCAGAGATTAAGGCAACTTTGAGATGGGTAAAATATATACATATATATGGATACATATAGAGAGAGAGCCTCCAAGAAGACAAACAACATTAAGACTCTTTTTAAGTTGAGAGTTGAAGGGAGAAATACTAATAAAAATAATAATATATATATTTTTTAAAGGCAGTAAGTGAGAGCAGTTTGCCAGTCCCAAGACAAGAAACTACTTGTTTTCTCTACAGATTGCTGCAGCTCTCACTTGGAGAAAAACGCATGTTGTAGGGTCTCCTTGATTTCCTAAAACCTCTGCCCCTAAGGCATGGTGTGTACTGCACATGACGTGCAGCTATAAAAGCACAAGAGGGAGGAAGGAAGAGACAAAGGGAGGGAAAGAGGGAGATAACATACAGCCCTGCAGCTAAGACTTTCTAATCAATAGGGTTCTTGACAGGAATATAAATCTAACTTTCACACCGAACAGCTAGAGTTTCAAATTTTCACAGAAATCCTTATTTTAGAAATCACAAGGTTATAGGTTTGCTGCTGAGATTGCACAACAGCCTATCTAATGAGTGGCAAAAAAGCATTTTACACAGAGCTATGGAGAACAGTATTCACACTTCACTTGAATCAATTTCCAGATTATTTATGCAGAATATCATAAAGTAATAAATATGAGTAAAGCACTGAGCAGACTTAAAATCATCCTTACCTTCCAGATAAAACCAGTGTATGTACTCTGACAATGTAAATCGGGACTTTCAAAACAGGTGTTGAATGTAAGGATAATTTTCACAGAGAAAATGTTTGTATATTTTTTAGATATAATATTAATTTGATTATGTTCACATTCTTCATATGATGTTTACAAATTAGATAGCAGTATAGGACCAGGTCAGGATTTATGTTCCTCATCTTTTGATATTCTAAGGGAAATAATTCAAAAATAACATTTGACTGAAACTTTCAGATATTAATAGTTTCACACTTTCTCAAACCAAGTATAAGAGTAAAATGACAAACCCTTAGCGTATTGTTTGATGATATGTACTAAAAATCTAAATTTATGGTTACCAGCTTTCCTCGGGGGAAATCCAGTGGTCTTAACAGTTAGTCTATAGTACTGAAACATTATCCTAGGTAGTGTTGTAATATATTCATAATGTCTATAAGAAGAGCTGGTCTCTTTCTACATGTGCTGTCATAAAGTATACAGTCTTCACGGTCTTTTTAGTTTGTTTTTGTATTATTATTTTTTTTAAAGAACAGCATTGGGAAAGGACTTAAGCCAAGAAATTCAATTTTTATGCTAATATTTGTCTATGAACCCAACGGATGTGAAGCTCACAAACTGAAATTTGATCACAGCCAAAAACAATTTGAAAATAGCTTCATTACAGAGTTTATTTGATCCAAAAGAAAATATTTGGAATTCCAAAGCTTCAATACCACAGCTTGCCCTGGATAAGCATTTGATCTATGTAGAAGTCTAGGAAGAGGAATGTATTACGTGAGACAAAATTGGAGACTTTCAGTCTGAAATTGCAGTTTAAAGTTTACTGTGGAAAAGACAAAATTCAAAACTCTTCTCAATGTTGTGGAATTGCTGTAACTCTTGACCAAGACAGGAAAATCCACCACCAGAACCACCCCCTCTCTTGTTTAATAAATGTAATATAAGAATATTTTATGACAGACAAACTCAGGACATTACACCAATACATCTGAGCAATGCAACCAAGTGTATGCAACTTTTTCTCTAAAAGTTTCCAATCAGACCAGAGAAGCTGATGATGAGACAGACACAAGATAAAGAGATCTACAAGAAGTGCTTTAGTCTTCATGGTAATAATGATTAAAATAAGCAAAGAAACTCCTTCCTGTTGTTTGAGTTGTATGATGAATACAGGAGTAGATTTATTTTTTTTTTCCATTCCTTGTATACAGGTAAAATGGCAAAAACATTCCCATACTGCACACTGGTAATCAAGCCAGTCATTAACATCTAGAACTGATTGAGTGGACAGAAAAAGAGAAGAAGGAAAAAAAAAAAAAAAAAAAAAGTAACTTAGTGAAGATTTAACTAAGTTTTCAGAGTTTCAAGAAAATGCAACTCTTCAGCTTTAGTCTTTGTTTCCTTTCTCATCCTGAATCTCCAATTAGCTAGACACAAAGTCCCAGAGGTATGACCTAAAGAGTATACCTGTCAGCACAGCTCGTTCTTGTGAATAAACACATAGCCTCTGCATCACGTTATTTTTGTTCCTTGACTCTACTCTACTATCAACCAAGGTGTTAAGGCTAGAATGCAAGCCAGTTAATTAAGTGTATCAAGGATGAATCTGCAAATCCAGTGAAAGTGCCTCATATACCTCATGTCAGTTAGTATACACCCTTCACCCTGCTAGAGAGAAATTTCACCCTGCTGGAGAGAAATTAGCTTTATTAGCCTTTTTCCCCAGTTCCAACCAAAATTGCTTAGACAATTTGGGGGAGAGATACCGTTTAAAATAACTGTAATCCTAAAGGTTTATAACTTTAAGGTACAAAAATCATAGTTATTGGATGTACAGGACAGTACAATGTACAGGACAGAATGAACTGAAAGAAACAAAAATACAAGGCGTAGTTAACATTAGGGAGTTGTTAACAAGTTACTTCAGTTGTTCCTTGTTCTTAGTCCTCCTATCTTTTATGCTTAAAGTTATTTTTCAGCTTGCAAACTCCTCTTCTAAACAAAGACAATATGCTATGTTAGTATAAAAAAAAAAGAATTGTACTTTCTATGACAAGTCAATACAACCCCGTGTTCTGTATTTAATGATGTGGAAAAATTTCTAAAATACTGTCTACCTAAACATGTTTCCAAAATGCTAAAAATCTAATTACTGTAGATCCTGATGAAGATATGTGACAAACATATTGAATTTAATTACCTATTTTGCAGACATTTTTAACTTAGAATCCACCAAGAGCATTTAAAAAAAAAAAAAAAAAAAAAAAAAAAGGAAGATGACAGGTAGTTCTGCAGCTACTTCTTTTTACAGGCTTTTTTTTTTTTTAATCTGTAGCATATGCAAAATGTTTCTGATATTTTTGATGTTACTCTTTAAGAAAACACTAAATAATTTTGAACTCCCCTAAGAAATGCAGGAAACACTAGATTAATCACTAAAACATTGTCAGATAAATCACAAAATCCAGAATCAAAAACAAAAGGAAAAAAAAAAACACCATACACTAGATATGATTTACAATAATTTCAGGCTACATTCAATTGTACTCACAGTTGACACTGGTCTCCTTTGATTCCTTTAGTTGTGCAGAAACATTTTCCTGTTTGCATGTGACAAATCTTTGCATGTCCACTGCACGTGCAAGCTACAAAATTGAAAGAGAAAAGATTTATCCACCTATATTGTACTTCATAACCAAAGGATTTTTCACAGATATTAATGCTATATTCTAAGACATTTCCTACTAGCTGTATTTAAGAAAAAAAAAGTTATTACTTCAATTGCATTCTTCTTTGAAGAACATTGTACTAGTACATCAATTTGTTTATTTTCTGTGAAGAACTCTGCATGTGTTGATAGGTGCTCTCCACCACAGATTATTGACAATATAAAGCACAGCAGCTTGAGGAGAGCCATTACGGTCTACAATTTCAACATGCCTTCATATGCAGCATGAAAAATTATTAATACATCTTTTCTATACGGGATGAAATCCTGACCAATGACAAAAGCAATGTCAAGATTCCATTAGTTTTGAATGTCTAACTACAGAAAGTATCATTGCAGATGCTTCCTAAAATGTCTAATGTATCTGGAACTCTTAATTTTTAAAAGAGTGAACAAAAAGAATACTTTGAAACCATTTGAACAAAGTCTGAGTGAATACTATATCAATACATATTGTATATTAACTGTAGTTAATACAGTAGCTATGGGTCCACAATAAGACTATTCTAGAATTTAAAGAAATAAAATAAAATCCTGAAGCTTGGAAGGGAACTGGTGGGGGTCAATATCATTACTCCACTCTACTGTCATTCTTTTTTTTAAAAAAAAAAAAACTCCATGGCTAAAGTAAATCTCTCCACAGTGGCCTCTTCACTGCCACTCATGTTGCTTGATGGATTCCCATCTCAAGTCAATCTTTAATGTTCCAATTTTTTATTTTTTTTTTTTTAATTTTCTTTCCCATGTTTATAGGAATGACTACTTTGTTTAGGTAGTCGTTCCTCTTTTCTACCCATGCATACAAAACTTATTAACCTCCCTCTGGTAAATATGTCATTAAGTCCCCACCTCATACTGGAATAATGATCTGCTGTTAATCACACTATAACGTCTTTCTTTAATACAAAGCAATTCTGAACCTACACTGATGATCATATTATGTTTTCATTGAAGTTTTCATTACAACTAAGATAAAAGATTTAATACGTGGGCTTGGGAGTAGATATAATACTAAGTAGTGACTTGTATATAATAGAAGTTTATTTTCCACTTATTAATCTTAATATTGAAATCTAGTTTTTAATTTCTATCAGAGGAATTGAGCTTTACTGTTCCTTTTCTACTGATAAAGGATAATACACTATGAATACTTCTGTGTCCCATGCCACACACCCAATGCCGTGTGTCCCATACCACACACAGTATAATCTCTCTACCCCAACCCAAAAATAAAATGGAAAAAAAGGCAAGCCAGACTAGAACCACAATAATACATAAGGTACCGCTGACAAAATTCTTCAATGCCAGGAATTGTATGATTTGTTCAGCCTTCCAAACTTGTTAAATAGCCAGCTGTAGCTAAAGGAGGGGTTCTTTCTGCAAGATAGAACACAGGAATGTTCTTTCCACAAGATAGAACACAGGAAGTTCCGCACCAACATGCGAAAGAGCTTCTTCACAGTGAGAGTGACGCAGCACTGGAACAGGCTGCCTAGAGAGGTTGTGGGGTCTCCTTCTCTGGAGATATTCAAGGCCCGTCTGGACGCCTACCTGGGCAGCCTGCTCTGAGGAACCTGCTTTGGCAGGGGGGTTGGACTCGATGATCTTTCGAGGTCCCTTCCAACCCCTACAGTTCTGTGATTCTGCGATTCTTAAAGAGGTACTAGAGTTTTAAACTGTCTAGGGCTTCCTCTTTGGGAAGCATTCTGGAGCTGCTTTTCTTCCTCAGTCATAGTTGTAGCCACTAAGGAAAACAGGAGCCAAATCTGGGTGAAGGCTTGATATTTGCAGTTACTACTATTCACAGTATGGATTCATGACATGCAGTATGCCATCCATCCACAAAAATTACTTCAGTTTTAAAACACTCCTTACAGCCTGCATACAAGACATATACAATTATCTGAAACCATCTCACTGCTTCCTCACAGGTATGTATACTCCAAGTATGATCTCAACCCTTCACAACAGATGTTCATTGAAGTTTTACTCCTCATTAATAGTTATGTTTTTCTAAATCCATTCACGTCTTCCTCTCTACATGTTCTTGAAATGACTGTTTAGACACTTTCAGCCGAAAAAGCCTGTTCTCAAAAGTTAATTTCAATTGTGTAAAATCTTCGCTATTCTATCAAAGAAAAGCAAAGGAATATATCATTAACAGCTCATTCTACTTATGGTTAATTGCTATCAATAGCGAAGCACCGTTACAAGACAGCATAAAAACTAAGGGAGCTAAAAGGCTGCATTTCAGAAAATATTCCAAAAGCTGTCAATATGTTGAAAAATACAGAAGCTATTGCCAATCAACATTCATTATCACTCCTATAGTTATTTCTAACTTTATATGAAGTAGGTCACAAATGTAGAAGTGGAACTTCCTTTACTAGAGTATCTTTTATTTAGCAAAAGTATTTAAACACAAAGTTATAAAATCCTTTGGATACTACGCATTTTTATTATCATGAAAAAAAAAGTCATAAAAGGAAGTATACATTGCAAAAGTACTAGATGTAGCCATATGAGACTTTCTGAAAGAACAAAATTTCCTTTGACATGACATCCTTCCCAGTCCACAAAATTACTAATAAAGCAAACTTTTCAGCACCACTTATCCCCAGGGACATCTAAATCAAACCAGCATCTTCATAGTGCACTTTAGTGTACTATGTGCCTGCTCACACAGGAGTCCAACAGATACACTGCTCTCCAATCAGCCAGATTTCTCCTTCCATTTTAAAGTGCATCATGCTTTGGTCACTGCACTCTGTCCCTACCGCTAGGGTATTCTGGATTTGTACTTGAGAACCATTAAATAGCTTATAGAACCTATTTTCCCACGGAGTCATGTCTAAATTTTGATTTCTGTGTATTAATAATATATACACATAAAACATATGCTCATAAAGGGTACTTTCATAGCTCATTCTCTCTCCCCAAGAACACTAACACAGCTGCTCCACATCACCTACATTCTCATGACACATATAGGAAGCCTATATGGTACTAATATTAGCATGGATAGACAAGGAGAAGAAAGAAGGAGTAAGAAGACTCAGAACCTTGTTTTCTGGATTCCTTGTCAATGAAAAGCTTAGTTCTGATTAGCTCAGCAGCTAATTTTCTTCTATTACAAGATGAACAGCAATTACTCTTATTGATCGAGTTCCTAGTAATTTAACTGTTCCCTGGACAATACCTTGAAAAAGGCCATCATGAGCTAATCACTTTTACATTATTTTAAAAATGTCATCTGGACAACTTCTCCTTAATGCATAATTTAATTTATCTCAGGCTTGGAATTCTTATTGAAAAGTGGATTCCTACTGATCTGTGGACATCTATGTGAGAAATAATTTAGAAAACAAAATACATATAAGCCTTACCTGCTGTTACTAAAGTAAATGTGAATACGTGCTATCAAACAAATGCAACAGCACAAGCAGCACAATATTACACAATATTCAGTGGAAAAAAAAAAAAATAGATGTCATCTTTGTGGAACACTGCAGGTTTTTTCCACTGGCCTACTTTCAAATCATACAAAAGAAATTATGAACTTTGAATATGAACCATGCTTACTAATTAGTAAACTGCAACCTAAAGCAACATTTGATTTCAAAGTACAGCAATCCTGAAGTCAAAACCTACAGAATCTATAATGATAGCGCTGGTACACAAAAACATATTGGGTCATTAAGTAAATCCTGATTCCACGTTTATACTGAAAACATCCAGGCAAGAATGTGTTCCTGTTATTGTTTTATCAGGAAGGGATGTTTGAAATTTAGCTCAACCAGGCATCCTACCTCAAGAAGATTTTTTCCATTATGTACTGTACAGATACCTGTGTATCTGTTGGGTGAGACAAAAGTTTACAATATACACATGTATGCATGCTTTTTTTTTTTTTTTTAAAGTCCAGACCACAAAGCCAAGCAATGCAGCTCATAGCTGTACAGAGTCTGAGATCAGTGAAAATACATGTGAAACTCAAAGCCTGCTGCTGCTTGTTTTTTAACCCCTCTGTTTAACCATTCTCAGTGAACACATTTCTCTTCTGATAGAACTGTAACTCAATAGTTAAAACTGTAGCTACAGCAATATCTTTCACAGTCTAATGTTAGTAGAAAAATGCCAAACCTTGGAATCAGTTTTAAAGCATATGAGGCAAGCATTCTCAGCTGGTAGAAGTCAGCACAAGAAATGAAATTTACATTTTCTGTTTTTATGTGGTCCCACTTCCCTCAATCCCTACGCATTTCTTTTCGAGAAATGTGGCTTAAATTCCAGCAGCTGCAGCTAAAGCTTGCATCAAGTAGCTTTTTTTTTTTCTGCTAAAAAGGACAGTTACCTTTAATATTGATTTAAAGAAATATTTAACAGGATTCTTCTTTGTAAGAACTCCCTAAAGCTAAAGGAAAACGAAATAAGAGTTAAAATGAAAGCTTTACTTAAAACTTTACATTTCAAATATTTCCCTCTTTTTTTCATTTATATTTAATAAAAGGTTTAAGAGTCTGAGTAGAATTGCACAGTGGGGTAAAGCAGAGTTTTCTGACTGAAAATCCTAGGCTCCCACTACTTAATGTTAGGTGGTGGGAGGATCACATTATTGCTTTTGATTTTCAGTGTCTGTCTGCCACATCAATTAACATATCTGAGAAACCGTCAAGGAAAATTTCCGATTTTTGTGCCTTAGAGTTCTACAACAATTGTATTTGTTACAGATGCTCAGCTACGCACAGTGTGAATCTGCTTTGCCACATCTCTCAAGTGGCATTCAGTTGGTACATTCTCTATCATGATTATGCTTTAAGTAATATCCAATTCTTAACAATAAATATTTCATTTGGGACACTGACCTAAAATGAGAGCACGAAGCACACCTAGACAAACAGATCTGCTGGGTTAGTAGAAATTATGTAGAAACAGAAATCATCTTTATGCTTCTAAATAGGGATCCAAAAGGAAGAAGAAAATCTCCCCAAACCTTTTCCATTGCAAATCCTGATTCACACAAAGGGAAACTCCTAGACTACTCTCATCTTAAAAGCAATTGAGTTCAAGTGAATTGTTCTGAGAATGATTTATTTATTTATTTTTGCATCCTAACCAAGACTAACAGAAAAAGGTTTTTCAAACCATCAGCTGTGGTCTCAGTGTATCACTGAAGCCAATGGAAACACGTCTACTGGGAGTCAAAGCGAGGCACACGCTGAAGCATTTGAAAACTCGTACTGCATCTCTAAAACATGTTTGGAAGAGCGGAAACAAATAGAGTGATAACACCACTTATTATTCCAGAGCAGGGAAAGGCATTCTAAGCCTGGTTTTTTTTTCTTTATTAAAAAAAATAAATAAAGGGAGGCAATTTTTGGTCCTATCCTCAAAAAAAGAATAAATAAAAAAACAAAGCACACCATCTACACAGAAAACTGTTTGTTGTTTCATTGCCATTATAACTTTTGATGTGTTCCACTAGGTGAACCATGGAACAAGATACTACAGAAGAGACAGGTCTATCTGCAGGGTACATCAGACTCTACTGCTGTACGTACATACTCCAGCATTCACAGCAGCAGCATACTCAAACACTTTCAGGAAGTCACAATGATCTTAATTCTCTCTCAAATCTCTCCTGAGAGAAATCAGTGCATAGAATAGCTTGAAATCCTGCTTCAACTTTACAGCAAGTTTAATATAAGGTAACATTCTAACTGTATTAGCTGTTGTTCACATTCCCTATTTCCTCCTAATTTAAATGGTCATATGCAGTATTCAGAATCCAGAAATGAATATCTGAGAAGCAAATGGTTAAAATGGAAGTATACAGAATTTTCTTCTCATTTAAAATAAAAGTAAAAATCTATATACCGATACACTACTGATTTTAAATAATAACAGCGAGTTAAGACTGGGTAATATATTTTAAGTAAAATAATTAATCACACCTCTAGCATACAACAGGGACTGATAGCGTATCATGTCTTTCTTCTCTCATGGGAAAGAAGTACATCTGTCATTCTCTATTTCATTATTCACACAGTGCTAAGAGTTTTTAATTATAAGGTTAAGCTTGAGACTCAAAATAAATGTCAGCTTCTGCTGGATTTTAGAATCATCTATTAGGCAAGATTAGCATTAACCTTACACCTTCCAAAGTAAATTACAGTCCACAAAACTCAGAAAAAGTTGTTACCGGTGCTTATGTTCTCCTCCCTGCCCCCCCCCACCCCCCCCGCCAAAAGCATCAAAATTAGAATGGTCACAGAATGGTCACTATTCTAATACTTCACGTGTGAAAAAATTTGAGACACAGACACATCATTTAATTCAAAATATATTGTTCTATTCTGGTGGAGATTTTATTTCTGTTGCAAATTCCTTCCCAAATGTGTGTAATTTCTTTAAATGAACTTTCAAAATTTACATGAATTATATCATACATTTTTTGTTTGTTTGTTTTAATTATATCAGCTACAGAATTCTACTTGAAAGTATGACTCTAAATTTTAGATGCAGTATTTTGGAGCCACTGAGTTATTCACCTCTATCACAACTAAGAAAGATGAATACAGGAAATAGAAACATGATTCAAAACACTCAAAATTATATAAACTGCCTCCAGGGTGAGTTTTAAGAATGACTTCTCATCACCTTTATGTTCAAGGTATTGATATACCTTAGAAATTCAGTCCTCTGTAGGTGCTGAAAATGATCCCTGACATCAGCAAGATTTAACATCCCATTAACGCCACCCTTGTCAACTATTTTACTGTAGCTGTAGGGTGGACTTTTGTAACAAATCTCCCAATCATCCCCCTGCTATAATGGCTTGGTTTGTTTCATAGAGTGGCTCTGGAGTCCATGAATATAATTTCATAGGAATGAAATAAAACCAGAAGATGGCAACAGGGCCACAAAGGCAATGAAGGGGCTGAAGCATCTTTCTTACTAGGAGAGCTGAGAGAGCTGGGATTCAGCCTGGAGAAGACAAGGCTCAGGGGGAGCCTAGAGAAGGCTCCAGTTGACCCTCCTTGAGCAGAGGTGTTAGATGCTTTTTCATAAATGTTACACTCTACAGATGAGTACAAGTGTTGTTAGGCTGTTGCAACAGTGCTACTGTGCACTACTGTACACGCATTGTGCTCCTTAGGACAGAAACAGTGAAATGGGCTCAACATTACTGCTAGCATCTGATGGATCTTTATTTACTCCACCATTAAACACCTTAGTGTAGAACTTCTATAACTCAAACAAATATGAAATTTTCTTTAAAATAAATACATATCAAATGATGCAGCTATTATTATGAATCAAGGTCTGAGTGGAAAAAAAAAAGCCTACAACTCCTTTCCAACTGAGATTTATATTATGCATACATGATTTTCTTTAAGCAATTATTTTAAATACTTTGCTGCCATGCTAACATTTGAAGAAATCATTAAATTTTAAAAAGATACAAAACCCATGAATATGCTTAAAATATACAAATTTAACCTATTTTTGTCATCTTATATTTAAATATTAACAGAAGTCACATTAGAGCTTTAAAATCAGCAACAGCAACTAAAAACCACCCTAGCAATTAATATTCTAGTTTTAGGCAAATAGCAGTTCTCCCTACTGTTCTGTACAATATGGTGTTTTTAATTAAACAGAAAGATTCTATGATAACAATATAATCCAGTAGAGTAAATCCATGCTGTAAAATCACAACCCTATAGAATTTATTAAATAATAAATCCATGGCACAATTGATTCTGAGTTGCTAGCTCAGCGTATAAACATTCTTGCTGATGCTGACAACTAAAGAATACCCATCACCATTTTCATGAAGTACGCATTTTAGACAATTGAATTTAAAAACATTTATTGCTTAGCCCCCATCTCTAACATAAAGCTGCAAGAGCAAGTTCTCTCTGAAACAGAGCTCACTACTAATGGTACTTTAACTTAATATGTTTGTTTACTTCAAAGTTTATTAAACCAGTAGCTACACATGGATAAATTCCTTTAAGACACCTTGCTGGTTTTGTTCTTGTTGTTACTATTTTTAAAAGGAAAGCTATGACAATGCTATTAAATATTCAGGTGTACTATTTTGTTAATTTTGGTAATGTGCAAGGCATAAGGTGTATTAAAAAAAAAGGAGATCTGGGCTTTCTCATGCAGCGAGACTATGTATGAAATTGCAAGTTTAAACGTATTAGATACAACACTGACATGCTCAGTTTCACTGTAAATGTTCACTTATGTAATCCATTAGTCTACTCATATGAGAACTGCCCCTTCCAAGCCAGTTTGTTTTGTTGTTGTTGTTTTTTACATTACTAGCATAACAAAACTGCCCAGTCATCTATTTTTTTCTAGAAGTGTATATTCATCTAGAAGCCCCTGATACCCTGTTAGCATTCAATAATTACTTTATAAAAAATTCTTCCATCCCATCTTTAAGACAGACACTATAAAAGCAAACAGATGTGCTCAGCAATGCTTATGCAATCTTACTAATTGAGTAGCATTAACATAAAGAACTTCAGTGAAGTACTGAGCAATAAAAGTAAGTGTTGAAAGAAAGCTGGTATTAGAAAATAATAGTAAACACTCCAAAAGGTACACACAGGTCAAATGCAACTATCATTACATAGTGGCATGATTAACCTTCAAGATAAGACAGTCATATTAGACTAATTTGCACTTATAAGTAATTTTATTCTAATTTTTTATGGCATATCCCAAGTTTTCTCTTTTATTGGCCTCACAGCATTTTATTTTTTGTAGTCAAATAATGGTACACAAGACACAAAAACCTTATCTATGTATATTCGTGCAATACTATGGTATAGTTGTTATATACTTGCCTGAGAGAAAACATAGAAGAAATAGAGTTAGCTTTAAGAATTATATAGGTAGGATATGCACAGATTCTACAATCCACCAATATCACATATATAACACACATGCATCATCACCTAAAGCAAAGTCGGCTATTCCCAATATTCATTAAAAAAATATTTTTTTTTCCATATCAATACTGCATTAAACAAATTGGTCTGGAAAAAGCAAATATTCTCAATCACCCAGGCAGCCAGGAGCATTAGATGCTCCTCACAATATGGTATTTTTTTCAATATGCACCAAATCTGTTCTCTCAGTTGCAGTGCATCCTATCCTCTGCTCTTCTTTGATGGGCAGGTACCAATGGGATATCTTTGACAGGATAACCCATTGGATAAAGGAATGTTTATGTTCCCATTCAAAATGAGCAATTCATCCAAACGAATGTGATTTTAACTTCTCTGCTACTTTACAGTCACTGCAAAACATAGCCAGTTTCACCTGACTGTGACCTAAACCTACCAAGATCATTTGATTACTAGTTAGATGATTATTCTTTCTGCTGAAAAAAAAGGCAGAGTCATGCAGATAAACAATTAAAAATCACAAGGGAAATTAAATTAATTTCCTTAGCTTTTTGAATTGATACACAGATTCTAGAAGCAGCATATTTATAAATAAAAAATAAAATAAAGGATACTGTGCTAAACACTTTGAGAAACAAGAAACAGGATGATTTTCTGTTCCAGAAACTAAAACATATTATGGTTATACCAACAAATCTTATAGAAAGCTTCTCCATATAAAGGTTTGCATTTATTCTTAATCCATTTTTACATTTGAGCAACATAGCTCTGCAATATCTGTATTTCATTATTTCTTCTGTTTAAAACATGTATACTGAAAATTGAACTGCTATTTTATTTATTTATTTTTTAATGAATACCTCTCAAGCAATCATACTAAAACCGTCTTTAGTCATCAGCAACTAATATTATAAAGATAGGTTGGAAAACCATCACTTGTTTTATTCAAGTAGATAATGAAAACAGAACCCAGAAGATTAATACTGTAAGACATGATCTTTTTTTCTCATTATGAGCTGAACAGAAGAAATGAATAAGAATTTTGCTGTACCTGACTCTTTCATGCCAATACCAAATAAATATATACTTGGGATGAGAGTACAGATTTTTTTATAGCTTGTTCTTGGGATCATTCAGGAATAATATCCATGGACAGTATTTGCTACTGAAAATCCATACTATAATCTTTCCATAAGAACTCAAAGTACAGTATCAGCAATTTTATTTTCTCCATGTTGATCTGTGAAGAATATGAACTTTTACACTTTGAATAAGTAAACTCAAGAATTCTACATGAAAACATTATTAAACATACTTCATTTGGAGAGGCTTAACATGTCCTATATATACTTTCCTTTTCATTCTTGCCACTTACTTATTTCATTTTTAAATAAAATATGATATGTTATTATAAATAGCTTTCACATTGAATTCTACAGTGGATTCAGTTGTGAGTTTTGTTAGTTCAGACCAAAAATTAAACTCTGTATCGGATGTGTAGTACCAGTTCTTCAAGCATGCAAACATTTAGAGAGATGTTTCTTTCAAATTTTAAAAATGTTATTCCTTAAATTACTTTTGTTGTTTGTGAAGAGTCTTTTCACAGGAAAACAAAAGATAAAGCTAGAATTGCTGAAAAATAAGAAATTTCAGATGTGGCAGACAAATTTTTATTTAGCAAAAACTAAAACACCAGAGCTTTATTTGATTTTGATATTGTTGTTTTGTTAAGGAAAAACACAAACTGATCAGTTTGGATGCCTTCATTGTTGCATATCCTCTCTGAGATGTGTTTAAGCAGACTTTTTCAGACATGAAAGGCATAGTATATTTTATTTTAAAATAGTCTTGAAAAAGACAGCTGCCTCTCTATCGCCAATTTTGAAAATTTGATGAAAGGAAGTTTTTGGTTAAAAGACTGCTATTTGCTCCCTCTATCTAAAGAGAACACACAACTTCCTAAATTATAACAGAAAAAAAAAAAAAATCAAAGATTATTATAAGGCAGTATGAAAAGCAAGACAATTTAAACCACTCAGTAACTATTCATAGTGGCCTTAAATGTCAAAAAATTATTCCAATCCAGAGAGAAAAACAACTAAAATCAACAACTGGTGATTGCAACTATTTGTGTGTATTTGGTCATTCAGGATAAAAGCCCTAAGAAGAGAAATGTCTTGCACAATTTACCAGACAAAAACGGCACAAAATGTAAAGAAGTCAGCAAATCATTTCTCTGTATTAGCCATTAGGAGGTACAAAACACTACTGATTTTTAATGCATTCAACTGTGGGTGAAGTTTTTTCCTCACTTAAATAACTAATGTGGTCTTCCATTGTAATGTATTGCATTTACCACTCAGAAAATGAAGGCAGAATCAACTGCAATCAAACAGAAATGTCATTACAGAAGTTTTTTGCTTTTTGTTTTTAAGAGAATCCTCATTCTAGCAGATGGAAAATTATTTCTGTGATGCCTGAAAAACTATTTTCTCAACAGCCTGTAGGAGGTTTCCAAGAGTCTTATGGACAGGGGTGACCATTTCTGTGCAAAATGACAACTTCTTTACTCTTCTCTCATGTTGCTGGTGGCATGTTCACATGTAAGGTTTCAAATAAGTAACTCCATTGCTTCCTGTTACACCAGGAGTGTCTGTCATACCTCTGACTGAGTGCAATCTCTGATCTAATTTAACTGACAGGCATATAACCAGATAAATAAATAAATAATAAAATAAATTATTTTATGCTGTAAAATTTCAGTATGAAAAATACCATGCTGTATGTCACTTGTCGGGCTCAGCAGCTGTCAAGGGACATATTCAAAGGATTTTCCTGGGAAGGATTACAAAGAGATGCTGGAAATTCTAACTGACTGCAAATCAGATCTCCAGTCTCTGCATTTAGAACTATAAGAATACAGAAGCTCTGAGTGGTTACAGTAACAAGAGAGAGCATGACCTTCTCAGCACCTAGAAAAATCTAGAATGGTAGATTGAGAAACGACAAACAAACAAAATGCCTACTTTTTCTTATTTCTTTATTTCTATTCCACTTGGGACAAGACTCTGGGTATAGTCAAATGTTTATTTGAGTATAAAGTAAAGGCAATTCAGAAAATGTCATCTTAAGCTTAGAACTGTCAACGCTTAGTCAGACACTAGCATCTTTTTAGCCTACACATTGTACCTATGGGAACTGTTGAAATTTCTTTCACCACAAGGTAAACATGTCTTCTTAAGTGACGCACATTTATTTTATTCGGAAATACACAAAAAAGGCAGGACCTAACAAACAAAATCATTACATTTCTGGACTGCTGAAAATTGCCTAGCTCCACCGTGAACATCTTTTGGAAGCCAGTGACTTTACACTTTTCACATACTGATACACAGCTAAGAGAGCACATGCAAAATATAATTCATGAATACTCCTTATCCCTGAAAATTAATTTGTACCATGTAAAACTGAAAAATACAAAAATAAGAATTCACAGCAACTCATTCATCATTGCCAGAAAAGAGGCTACACAACAGCACACAGGACTTGATCTCTAAGTAATAGGATTTCATCAATGAAAGCAATAGAATTACTGCTAATATTTGAGAAACAATCAGATTTACACAGAGATAAAGTAACGTAATATAAATCAAACTGCCGTAACTCTGTATCTATAAAAGTAGTAAGTCTTCATTAATTAGCTCTTGAATTCCCACGCTAAATCACTGGATAGGAACAAAATGTTTGCTACTTAAACAGATTCAGAAGGCATAAACTATTGCTACACTTTTTATGACTATTTAAGATACTTAAGATATGGGAGACGGTTAGCTGCTGGCCAGGGTCAACCCACTGCACTGTCAGCTAGCAGTTCTGTGCAAGCACACACTTTTCCAACAGCAATCATAAGCTGTTCCTAAAACTGGACCACTCCATTGAACACACATATCCTGATCAGGAAAATCAAATTTAAAGAGTTGAGCATTAGCTAAAAACAAACAAACAAACAAGAAGTGGGATTTCAGTGTTTGATAGAAGGTTTAGAGACAGAAGGCATTTTCCTTGAAGTGTAACTCCAGGTCCTTAAACCTAGGATTATTTTTAGCATAAGTACGTCATGGAATACAAATGTATTCTATAAAAAGCTTCCTATTTTTAGCTGAGTTTTTGCTTTTAATTTACCATTATGTTAGAAATCATACTTTATAATACAGTTCTAATCTACAACAAAGCAAAAAGAAAATGATAAGTTTATGCAATGACTAAGAGCATTTTGAAAAGTTTGCTTAGCACATTTTGCTGCACAGCCAAAGAAAAATTGAAAATTAATTTGTTAAAGGGGTTTATTTCTCAATTCCTCAACGAACTTTTTGTTACAGCAGTCTGGTTTTCTTCTGCTTTAGTAATGCAGGACTTATGTTTTGACTGGAGTTAATTCAATTTAAATTCATAGATAAAACAAAGTACAGGCATTTTATTCACTCAGCATTCAGACTGTCTTGAATAATACTGATCAATAAACAGTATTCACTACAGGAACAAAACAAATTTTCAAACCACCTTTTGGGGAAAATGACTAAAAAAAGAAGTACTTGTTCTAACTATCTCCCTACAAAAAGCGAGATACTGAACTTCTTTTGAAAGCTTTATTATGCTATGACCTATTTTTATTATCTTTCATAGGTATTAAGCCTTTTACCTACTACTAAAAGCAAATTACGGTGTTTAAGTTATACTGTGTTTATTCCATAATAGGGTATTGTATAAAATAGGTAATTGGCATCACGTTATCTCCACTCAAAAGTTCTAGAAAATTAAAATTAAAACCACCACTACAGTAAAATGGTATTTCTTGACAGCTCTCTTGTTTATCCAAACCTTCATTTATTTTGCCTAAATTGGACAAACAAGAACATGATTTCTCTTGGAATTTAGCAGCATGTGTGAGCTTTTCTTTTTCTGAATAATTTTAATTTCCAGCTTATCACAGTTTTTTTGTGTGTTTTTTGTTGGTGGTGGTGGTGGTGGTGGTGGTGGTGGTGGGTGGGTGGGTGGGTGTGGGTGTTTTCTGTCAACTTGTGACCCACTGCTTCTTAGAAATCAAGGTACAAAACAAACAGTGGAACTGGGTATTTTTTGAAACTTGGTCCATATACCAGGGCTGAACTCAGTCCAGCTCACTACATTATCAAACATACTATATACATACTATATTCTTTTTTCACTGATTCCCAACATTTGTACATTTTTACATAAAGTGACTTAATTTACATAAGCATCTAAATCATAAGCCTACAATCAACTGAATATCTGTTATTTATATGAATAACCACAAAGAGCCTACACTCAAAGATGTTATTAATTTTTAACTACACAGACACCGTCACTGTGAAAAGAAGGCTTCAAAAGCATAATATTTTACCCAGTATAAAGTTTCTTCTACTTTTTTTTTTTTTTTTTGTAGAAAAGCCATGATCTTTAAAGCATCAGTGAATTCCATAAATGTAGCTGTCTATACACTAGACATTAAAATGGCAAAATAGAAAAAAATAATAATTAAAAAAAAAGTATAAAAAATCTGTATTCCAGGTTGCCATGCCATTAGTTTCAAACACATCAAAATCTCCCATCGAAATATGTTCACTTCTAATTTTTCTTTAGGAAGATACAGAGCAAAATTCTGTTTTTATGGCTAGTCGATGATACTGTGTTCGTTTATGCTTTCTATATTTGTCTTTACTATACACAAAAGTTAAGAGCATTTTCTCCTCATTCTTAGTCCTGTCTTACATATGACTCAAGTTCCCTGAATGTAAGAGTTTGGACTAGAAGTGTTTTGAAAACAGGATTCCACGGTAGAAGATAAAAGACCACATTTACAGCTTTCTTCAACAGTAGTAGAATTCACAAGCTTGTCTCTTTTTTTGATATGAAGTTAGACACTGAATATCCCTTCCACAGTTCTAATAAAAACTAATAGACTAAACTCTACATACTGATGGATTTTCCTTTCCTGCCCCCCATTAGTTATACAACGGTGCAGTTGCTGACCTTTATGGACACCACTGGACAAAAGTATCTAAACTCAAGGCATTGTGGCACAGGCAGAGTCACTATGGAATAGGAACAAACATTTTGAAGAGAAAGTAACAACAATGAATCTTGTACTACTTTTGTATGGTACTTATTTTCCTCTTGGGCCTGTTCTATGTTCTAGACATGTCTGTGCACTCAAAGACCTACTACTAAAATTTGCCACCAATATCACAACCAGCTGAAAAGCATCATTGACAACAGGGATAAAAGCTTAAACTCAATCACAAACTACAAGGCCCCTACTCATACTGACTGGACTTATGCAGCTGAACACATCACACCTTCCTCATTTTGAAAACTTAGATACAAGCAGACAACGTACAAGGAGCTCTCTCAGAGACATACTTCAGAATAGCAGATAAGCTCAGGTTTCTTCTGTCCTTCACACTCCAGGTACTGAAGGAACGCAAAACCACCCAGATCTCCCACCGGCCTCCAACGGGTTCTACTGACTTGATGCATCCCCAGTGCATGTTCACCAGAAGCACGTTTACTTTTACTAATAGTCTGAAGATCCAGTTAAATAAATAAATAAATAAACAAATGTTTCCTGTAAACAATTACATTCCAATTTTCAAACAATGATTACAAATCAAATGTGGGTGGAAGCTGTTGCCTTTGATGTTAAAAATGTCCAACTGTATGACAGAAGAGAAGGAGTCAATCCTGTAACACTACAGACTTCACTCATACTGAGTATCTGATAGGGGGCTTTTACAAAACTTTTTTTTAACATTTTAAACTCCATGATTTTTAAGGCTGATCAGAGAGAGAGCAGTGGGAGTTAAAACACAATGTTCCCAATGTGTTGGTACTCACAGTTTTACTCCTACTGCAAAAGCAACAGCAACAGTAGTGCAATTATGGGAAAACTGAACACTGTTTGGGATGTTATCACTTTATGAAAAAAATGGCAATACAGCAAAGAGCTTAAGTTATCTTATTATTAAATGTATTATATATTCACAGTGTGTCATATGTTACTGTAAAGAATTGTCTCCTGGCATCTCATACATTTAAAGAATAATTTGAAAAATACCTTGCATAAAGAAAACGACAAGATGATAAGCAGCTATAGTATTTTTTTTTAACATTGTCAACTAAGTAGATGATTAATAAGTTTGAAAATAATGCTAAAAATTTTTGCCAAGACAACACAAATTTGTTCCAAGCAATCTCCCATACTGCTTTCTCCTGTTATATTATGCTGCAGTTGGTAGTACACATCTTACTCTATTTTTTCTAAAATTGTATATAAAACTGTTGCTCATTTCCCAGCTATACAGTATAACAGAACCAGAGCTTGAAGAAAATACAATGCTGAGACAAATCACTAAAAGCAAGACAGCATCTGTTCCCATCTACATTTAGAGTTGTTTTATTTTCAAAATCCATCAATATTTAACAAGTAATTTTGTATTACCAAATTTTAATATTCATGCTTCCTAAATTGTACCTCAAGTGGGACATGAAGAGAATTTTTTTTTAATTTTGAGACTTCCTAGAAACATAAACAAGAAGGGATTAAGAAAGATCTGGAATAGCTGAGCGGAAAAATGTTTTTCAAGGACTTGAAGATTTCTTATGCATCTCCTTCTCACTCCTTTAAGGCCAGCAGTGATGCAAGGAGCAACAAGGACTATTCCACCCTATAAAATAATAGCAAGTTTTTCTTGGAAACCTTCTAAATCTATAGTTTAGATAGTCAAAGTAGGGAAGTCCAATTTTACCTGTAAGTACAACAGCAAAGTTTACTGAATACATGAGTATTTTTGTCAGACCACCAGGAAGAAAAATATTTTGACATACACAATAAGTATGTTGTGAAAGTTTTTTCATTTTTCTCCCAGAATACACTTTATCTCTCAACTACAAACACTGACTACAACCTCTTCTCTCATCCTCAGCTGCTCTCCAATTTAAAACCAAGTCACATGCTTGTAACTGTAGCAGCTTATTACATGAAGAATATTATAATACCACAGTGTTCTTTAAGAGTTATAGTCATTATCTTGTCATTCCTTTTAAAAGTTTTCAGTCTGGATCCTCAAAGAAATATCTCAGTAGCTCTGAGGAAAGAATGCTCCAAGAAGTGAATGCACTCAAGAAATCTCAACCCTTCTTTGTGGAAGTATGAGACTTAGTAGAAAAGAAACATTGGAAAGGTCCAACCAAAAACTTAGCAGGGAGCAGAAGTGAAAAGTGGCAGAATAAGAGCATGTGAAGAGACGACTGGTTCCAAAATCCTCAAATTCAAGTAAAACTGATTTGACTGCTCCCTGTGGATCATCGATATTTTTTCTGCAGAAATCCCAGGCTCGCAATTTAGGCACCACTATCACAGAGACAAATGTCATGGTACAGAAGAACACCTAAGTTCATGATGACAGCATTCATCAAAATGGTTTAAAGATTTAAACAGTTTTATGGGCTCTATACTTCAAAATACAATGCTGATAAATAATACCAATGCAGCTAAAGACTCAAAATAATTATCATCTTTATTTTTAAAGCATTCTTTAGTCTAAGTAGCTCCTGTTAAAATCATGTCAAAAATATGAACTCTTACCTAGGGCTGAAAAAACAAGTTGTAAAATTTATGATTTTACTGGTCTTATAAATTGATTTTAGCCATTATTGCACTACACATAATTCAGTAAAGGTGATGGAATGCTTATTTGGTTAGATAGCTAATGTATCCCTGAAGAATAAAAGCTATAGTAATAAGTCATTTTGCCATAAAGGTACTATAGACAGCAAAAGAACATTTTGTCAACTTCAGGAAATAAGAGAACTATTAAGAATTATTTAAAGCTTCATAAAGCACCAGCAAAATGTGCAACTGCCAATAGGGATAGACATTAATCTTTTATCCCCTTGAACACACTTTTAACATACTGTGCTTGAGTTTACCAGATGTGCAGCTTCATGCATTGACTACTGCATGTTGAAGTGCTGAGGAACAAGCGAACCCTTTCAATGAATAAATGTTCCTTAAGAAGTAAAGGTCCAGTTAACGAAACGTCAATATCAGAGAAAGAAAGTCACAGGAGAAAACTGGCTAGCCACCTACTAGATTAAATCTCAAATACCTTATTAGGTTTTCATATTAAAAATATTCCCACACCCCCATTTAGCTATTAGTGAAGGAGTTACTGTCAACTTTAAAATCAACCATGCAAGTACAAAAGCAGCCTGACAGCAATATACAAAAATCATCTCGATTATTGGATTTCATTCTTTCACTTCAAGGAGAATCCTCCAATGTTGTGATTTTAAAACTAGACAGATTTAAAAAGGTTAGAGTAACATACAATCCCCAGTGTACCAGGCTGTTCCAACTGTGCATGAATAAGACTTGATGGTCTCCTGAATTCATTATTTTTCTACTAACATCATACATTGATTCAAATGACTGCTATCAGGCATTACTATAGATAACGATTTTCATTTATACATTTTTATTTTTATGAGGACTGTTTACATGCAAAGAAATGATACCCCTATGAAGTACCATAATTTAAGTTGTTGCCCACACGACAGTTTCTTGTTCCTCTTTGGCCTAAGAGAGCATCTTTAAATTACTGTCTTGTTTGTAGAGCATGCCAGTTGAACAACTGCAAAATGATGATTCTGAATGCAAAGTTTCCCTTAAAAATATACACCTGGATTTTAAATTATTAATTTATCTTATCAACATATCTGGTATCAAACCAACATTTAAGCTTTAAAGAAAAGTGAATTCCACATTACATAATTTTTTTTTATTATTTTTTTTTTTTGCCAGCAGAAAAACTTACCTGTACATTGTCCTCCGTTAGTGGGATCCCCATAATATCCTGGCATGCATGTTTCACATTGTTTTCCCGTTGTTAAGTTTTTACATTGATCACAAACATTACTGTTGACGCAGGTGCTGTGGCCGTTACACTGGCAAGCTAGAATATAACATTTAAAAAAAACATTACTAAATTGCTCTTTGGAATAAAATCATTCTTATATTATTACAAAATTGCAGAAGAAGGTAATTCTGAGGAGTTTAAACCTGACTGATCACTAGCGTATATCTATTTGTAGTTTGACACAGAATGTCTTCAAAGCAGCATTGTGACAAGACATATTCACAAAAGACCATAGAAGTTGATAATGTGGTGAGTTCTGAGCTTAAGGGTTGTGAGAAAGTCTATCGTGGGTGACTGAATCCACCTCACATACCTTTAAAAGAATGCCTCACCACTTCAGAAACCTGTTAAGAGGCGGTAAGCCACTAATTGAGACCAAATGAAAACCTACCTACATGCAATCTTTTGTGAAGTACCTGAAATGTTACTGCAAAGAAGAAAATCACAACTGAGGAGAGGGGACACAAAAAAATTAACCAAGGAACATTCTATTTGTAACAGTTCTGATCCTTTCATTAGCTTTGGCACAATAAGGGGTTTTTAAGACATCGTAAACACATTCAAAGTTTGCAGTTTCTAGACAGTCTAGTAGATTGACTTCAGTGAAAGTAGAAGACACTGGACTCCCACTGACATAGTTTATGTCTGACCCTAAAAACATAATTAAGCTTTCTGTCAAAAGTGATTTTCTGGAAATTACTGGTATTGTAACATCACGTCTCCTCTCTTGCTCCAGTGCTCCACAAACTCTCAGAAAGCACTGATCACACTGGGTCGTCACTACTGCAGCAAACTACGATGTGAACTCTGCCAGAACCATTGATCCCGCTGCCAGGCCTTGGCTGAAGGAGTAGGACTTTTTCCAAGACAACCTCTCTATATTGCAGAGCCTCAGAGCTCACAGTGCTCAGCAGATTAGCAATCTGTCAATTACAGCAGTTTGTCAAGTGTCAGGTTATGTCAAACCTGTCAATCCCAACTGGTGAAAGGTGTGTAAGACTCCGCAGAGGGCAGGTTTCTCAGTACGATCATTCTGTTGACCCTTTTTTGTAATTTTGATTTTTAATCTAAAAGTCACATTGACTGGTGCCTTGGCTAGAAATAAAAGTGGTTCTCACTGCATGATTTACAAGTTTTTGGAGTTGATTTAGAATTTAGTAACTTCATATATTTTCAGTCCTTGCCAGGCTTTGCTTAGAAACTTTCAAACCTAAGTTTAGAATCTCTTATGTCTCTACAGTTATAAGATCATGTAGACTAAAATCCAATATTTCTGTTCTACTGGAAAATAAGTTAGGTTTTGTCGTTTTTGTTGTTTTTGAGTGGGTGGGTGTTTGTTTTTTGTTGCTGTGTTATTTGCTTCTTTTGTTTTGTTTTACTCTTTTGGCTAAGTCTCTTTACAAATTACAATTTCTCTTGTTCTTTCTTGTTCCTAAGAATGCTTGCTTTTTAGATAATTTTGTGGTGTTTTCCTCCAGGCACAGTTTATACACCCTTACTGCCTTTCTCAGAAAAAGCTACAAGAAAATGCCATGAACAGCTCCATTTTGCATGAGTTCTGTTTGAACTCATTACATTAAATTACTTCGATCACAATTTAAAATAAAATAATAGCACATTTGTTTGTTGCTATTGTTGTTCTGTGTTTGGTTTGGGGGCATTATTTTTTGTGTGTTTTTTGTTTTTGTTTTCCAAATCAAATCTATACTATTTTGTGGGATCTGAACTTGATGAAAGTAATATCATTTAGATAAGAGGATCCCATTACTGGTGTAACTGCAGTAACATACAGTAACTTTGACTTGAACCCTTTAAACTATGAACTTGTTGACTTGAACCTCCTGCAATATATTTAAGAACATAAATTTTTAAAAATGGGATATTAGCATACTCTTTCATGTGAGGATGAACACCATTTTTTTTTGTTGTTTGCTTGTTTTGCCCCCCCCCTTTTGCACACAGTAATCTATTGCCTTCATATACTATATGCATAATGACAGAATCTATCACTTGTCTGGAGCAACTGTTTACCTAATACCACATCAAAAGTGAGTGATGTGATAAGAAAGAAAATCCAGTTCATCACATCATTACATACTACTTAAATAAGTGGAACAACTCACTTATATGCAACAGGTGCTGAAGATGAGCAGCAGGGCTGCACAGAGAAGTAAAAGTTCACTGCAAAATCCTCATTTTACTCAGAAAACAAATATTCTTTACTCTGCATAAAATCAGTGTAATTAAAGGAAGATTGCCTAATTCAGAAAGTATCATAACATCAGGATAGCATTCATTTCTGATACTCTTTAAGTAGTGAGACATTGATTTGTAATTCTATTAATTTTCTATTTTATTTCTATTCTTTCTAATTATTATCTTTGTATATATCTTCATTTTGGTGTTATTTAAAGGATAAAGAAAAGTAACCTTTATTAATCACATTTTTGATTGCGAATTTTATTTTATTGCAAGTCATAATATTAAGAGCTACCATATATGAGCAGGAAAGCCATACATTTTCTTAAGGCACAAGAAAATGGAGTAGATTTTAAATGAAGTTGAAAATGTGCACAATATATGTTATATACAACAAGGACCAACGCAATTTATAATTTACCTGATCCACCATTTTAAAATAATACTATGTTTCTGCTGACTTTCCTGTATCATATTATCAAGAAAAGCAAAAAGCCAGATGAATTGCACAACTTGACAACTTCCTGTGATGCAGACAAGATGGCAATCACACTGAGGGCACAGTATTAAAAAAGTAAAATAATAAATAAGATGAGATGCTGTAAAATGGTTGTTTAAATAAGACTGTGGGGTTAAATTTTAAACACATTTCTTGCTTAAGTGATTTTAACATACATCAATAACAGCAAGAGGGTAAATTTCTTCATGCATACAGATGTGATTTAGCTGAATCTTCAGTGCGGTTCCCTTGAGATAAGCAATTTCATGTCCAATTTGTTTATGATCTCTGTGTTGAAATGTTTGGTGATGCTGACAACCGTTGATAATTATAGTTTTAAAAAAATTCTTATTAGTAGGAAAATACATTGAAATACATCTCTACATCACAGTCTGGATCGGGTGTAAAGATACTTCAACTAGCCAGCTAACTAGAACCAATTTACAATAGTGAGACTGCTTTTCTGAAGAGAAACTTAGTCATTAAAGACAAACTTGGACAAACTGCTAATCTGCTATTCTCATGAAAGAAGTCCCAATGCTATTCATTTTCTTTTACTTTTCTTTAAAAAAAAAAAAAAAGTAATCATATCAAAAATGCTATGACAGCTGCTTTGAGGACTATTGATTTCAAAATGACCAGTAAAAAAAAAAAAAAATACTGTCTGAATACCAGTTTTAAACACAAATACAGAGGCACTATAAAGAGTGTGGAGATTAACTATTTATATAAGACACATATAAATACATCCTTACTTCCCCCTCACATATAAATATCTATTTATTGTTTATATATAAACATGCATATACATCATTTATAAAAACATGAATGATTTAGCCAATTGCTCATCAATGTAGCAGAATTATCTTCAAAGTAAATGTTAAAACCTATTTATTTTTATTTTCCAAACTACAAACTGTTCAGTAATTTTATACAGATTTAGTATCGATTCTATATTTCAAGTACATCAACTGAACATTTCCAGATTGCTGGGCTAAGAAGAACAAATTATGTTAGTTAAATCTATTACAGTTAATGTTGTAAGAAAATGTAAACAAATGCTTAGCAACAAAACCTACAGCCTACATAAAAATGAAATTTCACATCAGCTGGAAATTTTAATTCTATGCCTTTGGAAGGATTTGCCTCTTAACTCATAAAAGTAATACTTGTTTTTTTTGTGTGTGTTGTAGTGTGTGTGTGTGTTTTTGTTGTTGCGGTTGTTTTGTTTTTTTATACTTAAGTGGAAATTCTATACATCCTTGGCTATGCATATGAATAGAGAATTTTGAATAGAGAATTTTATCCGTGAAGAGTAAAGGATAAACAAAGTGATTAAGTCTTCTAACTCAAACATTTTAGATGTGATATTTATACCCATTACCATTTCACTAGTGGTAAATAGTATGCATTTCAGTGCAAGTTAAACAATACGCTTATTATTGACATACCTATATTGTAACCAAGACAAATTACTTCGGTTTCTAGACAATGTAATATCATTCTACTGTTTCCAGAAATTTACTACTGGCTTCTTTATTCCAGTAACAATATTAGATGGTTTAGGGTTTTTTGTTTGTTTTAATTTCGACCTCAACAGTGCTACCTTGGTTTTAGACTTTATGTCATTATTTTAAAACTTGAAAAATTTCTGCCCTCCACAATGTGAAACAAACAGGTTACCAAAACAAAACTTAAAGATTCTACTTCCTAAATAACATACAAATATACACTCGTATTTAAAACTATACACACAAACATATACACATACATGTGCACAGAACATTCCAATGAAAAAGATTAAGTATTCAGAGGAGCAAACACGTCTGCATGTACCCATAAAAAGTTTAGATCCTAAAGAAACTCCAGCTTCCATATTTAACAGCAGTAGGAATGCTTGCTGGAAAAATAACACTTCAGCAAAATTACATAATATATTTTAAAAATAAAAACAGAAAATGAAAATTAAAAAAAAAAATCAAGATGTCTTTTAAACCATAATATTTATTCTAAATTACCACTAGAGGTCTGTCCTACTCCACAGTGGGCTGGACATTTGCTCCCACTTCTGCACTGATGCAGCTACCCTACCTTCAGGATCTGGATATTTCCATACAGGAGGCACAACTTCCACCATCTTAAAGCACCTGATGTCTTGCTTACTTTTCCAATTAGCTCAAAAATTGAAATGTTATAATGTATGTCTGCTTTCACAGTCTTAACGTACTATTTACATCTAAGGAGTAAACTAATCTGGAAGAACAGCTCAGACACTTGGTAGCCCCACAATGTTCTCTCACAGCCATCTGAACCTTGGTGTGAGCAGCTGGGGTGCAGGAAGCTCCTGCTCCTGGCCATCAGCAGTTGCCTATAGGTAATTTCTCTGCTTCTGCAACCTTTGATAGATACAGAAGATAGAAGAACAAAAACTGAAGCAAATATAGCTGGATTTCAAAACGTGTAAGGACAAAATGGGTGAGAACTTATTTACAAATAAATGGCAATTTTGATTAAACTATTTGTATTAAATTTCACACATGAATGTGCACAAAACTGTGCATATTTGTGTTCACTAGATAGAGACAGAAAAGAAACTTTAGGAAATATCTTGGAAAAACATCTATCCCATGCAAATATTATCTGTATTCTTCAAAATAAAGACTTTCCTTTATGTGTGTAAACAGAGAAACTTTTATTTCATATCATAAGATCAGGAATGCTACTACCAAAACATAAATTAAAAAATGGAAGATAAAACAAATCAGCAGACTTTACCTGGACACTGGATAAAAGACCACTCGTAGTTTTTCTCTTTTGGGCAAAGACTAGCATCAAGTGCCATTTCATTAGAATGCATGCTAACAGGCTTCATCGGTCCTCTTGATGATCCTTCCAAACATTGCCCTTTTCCAGTGTTACTGGGATCATTGCACCATCCACAACCAGGCTGTTCCAAGCACTGCCCACAGGTCCTCAGTCCAGAGCAGTTTTGAGCTTTATTAGATGGAATACAATATTAATGCAAGTTTTTTGTTTGTTCGTTTTATGTTTAGCTCTTAAAAAAAAAAAAAAAAAAAAAAAAAAGGCTAGACTTATACAACAGTTAGAAAGAAGAAATGACTTTGCATCACTACTATATCGTGCTACAAATTCAAAAGTAACATTTCTAAGACTATCTCCATGTTTCCTTTAAAAGTTCACAAAATACACTACAGGTGATTACTACACCATTAACTACAAAAAAAATTTCAGGTAAACAAAGAATGAAACAGAAGAGTAACATGACACATCTTCATCTAACTTCAAATCCCATGTTGAATATCTATTTTGTGTTTATATTATTTATACATATTTTATGGAATGCATATTACTAATTTTAGTCATGTAAGCTGTTCTTCCAACAGGAACACTCCAAAATTCAAGAAAAGGTCAACAATGCAACAAAGAGAAAAAATGTGGTAATTCAAACCAAAATTTTTGCACAATGTTTTAGGATTATATCTGTTTATTCACCCACAAACATGACTTGGTCTTATCATCTTGAACTTCTGAAATAAGCTTGCACAATAAATGTTTAAAAAAAGGATTCAAACTACAAATCATAATTCAAGACATAGTTCAAACATAATGCTATTAAGAATCTTGTCTTTTACAGCAAATCAGTTGTTTGTTTTTGCATACTAAAATCAAATCTCTAATTAATTATTTTGTTAAAAGGTACAGAATAAAATACATTTCTCATAAAAATGGTCATCCTCATATTTGAGCAAATCTGTTTTGAACCAAACAAAATTCATATTTTGAAGTTACTGGCATTTCTTATTAACAATAAATTACCAATTTAGTATCTTCAAGAGTGTTGTTAGAGTTAAAAAAAAGTTAAGCTTTTTATACTACACTCATATTTAAAAAAACTTCAGGAAGGTCCTACCAGGAAGACATAAATAATCTAAGATTACATATAAAGTATTTTAAAGTATTGTTGGACACTCAAATGGATGCTACACTATCATAAGTTAAATCTTTGAAATATATGATGTAATGAACTGATATCTGATGTAATGAACTAGGTAAAGCATGATGACTCATTTATAATTCTTTTCTTCCCATTAAAAACTCAATTCTTATTTCTTAGGAAAAGGGTAAAGCTGGTTTGGGTCTTGGAGACATTTTTACTTTTTAAAACAGATTTCACTTGTCCTCCTGATAATCCTTCCTAATAATGCTGTGGAGGCACTTTAACTTTTTAAAATTCTTCAAACAAAAAACTCTTAACAATGAAAAAAAAAAAAAAAAAACATATGCAATGACAATTGCCACAGAATCCATAAAGACTTAGAAAATCCATAGGAGAAAGTATAAGAAATATACTTAAGAAAAATGAGTGTGGGAAAGTTTCAGTTGAATTTCTCTGAAAAAAAAAAAATAATAATAAAATGAAAAGGAAGGAAATTCAGGACTAATAAATAAGTAAGCTGAGTTCTACACAAGGCTAGCTCTCATCACCCGGAAAAAGTAAAACTGTCAAAATAATATCTTAATACAACCATGAGTCTACAAATAATTACTTCTTATAAGAAATAAATCTAGTGAGTAATCTCTTATCAGCTGATTTTAAATCAAATTAAATGGATTTTCAGGATTCCCAAAATGGCTGATGTTGAAATTATGGGGGTTCTGCTAGTACATACAAGATTGCATGGCTCCAGTTTAGAATTTAAATTGTAAAAATTATCAAGTAACTTTTACTCCAAATAATGATAGAACTATAAGAACAACCACCAGACTTAACAGTTTTTTTAAAAAAACTGTTCAAGGGGCAAGGGTCTATCCAAAGAAAGGTGCAATCTGAACGTGGAAACTTAATAATGAACAGAAATAGAAGAGAAGAATAAAATCTTACGAAAGAAAAGACAATGAACAGAAGCAGTTTCTGTGTCTGCATATGTATTTCTTTCTGGTTTTGTTTTATTTTGTTTTGTTGCTTGGTGTGTTTGTGGGTTTCTTTTTTTTTTTTTTTTTTTTTTGAGGGGGGGAGACTGGTTGTTTTTAAAGATATAGTGGAATTCCATTCTTCAAGTAGAAACATTGCCCCTTGACAAGGGAATCCACTTCATTACCTCAACAGCGTTAAGGATAAAGCTACCTAATTTTCACATGATCTAGACTGAAACAGTGTCTGAATCATGTTTAATTTGTACAGTCATTTTCTTGTTTAATGCAAAATCTCCAGTGCTTTAAACTCTGGGAAGAAAAAAAAAAAAAAAAAGCCTATTGACACTGAATCTTGTTTTGCTTTAATCTGTGGAATAGAAAACATGCTCTGATACAAAACTGCCTTTCATAAAGATGAGCCAGCATACAACAAATCCCATTTGGCTTATTTAATATAAAATCTTACAGACCTGACAAAAAAACAACAGTTAAAATTAAAAACATTTTTTTTGTATTCCCCAAACAAAGAGAATCTGCATGATGTACAAATACCACACAAGCACAGAAACAGAATTACAAATTCAGACTGATGTATATATGCTATTTTAAAAAGCTAAGCATCACTCGTGGCATTCTCTCAATTTTAACTCCAAATTTTCAATCATCTTATCTTCTGCCACAACTCACTATCAATTTTATAAGTTGTAAATTTTTTTTCCTTTTAGGACAGGAAAAAAGCTTAGTGGATTGTTTAAAGAGTGAAACTTTTACATAATTACGGTGTTAGTATTTCAAATATACATGGGACAAGTGAAAAATAATAAAAACTTATTCTTTTATTTCTATTATTTTTCAGTCAAGCAACGGCTGATGACTAGATTTAGAAGACTAAACCCTATTTCTTGTCCACACTGAACCGGGACATTAGAAGCTGGATTAATATCTGAATTTTACATTTTTCATTTCAGCACGAAATATTACCAGAACAGGTCAACATTGTACTGGCTGTACTTTATAATTACTATGAATGAAAGAGGAGTCTCAGTTAAGTTAGAAATACAGGCTCTGCAGGTTTCACTGTCCTTGGATGATTTCAAGCGAAAGAAAAAACTGCCCATTTCATTTTCCTTTTAAACCAATCCTCTATCCTAAGACTAGAACGTATCAATGGATCCCAGACATGGATCCATGAATTACAGACATGGCATGACTTAATTTCTTAATTAACCTTTAAGATTTAGGTGAAATAAAAGGCTTTGTCTTTGTATCAATAATATATTAGATGAAATCATAATCAAATTATGACCCTGATGCATGTTGCTTCTTGTTGTCCAGCATCATCAATTCTACCACAAAATACCCTGCATACCCTGCAAATAAATTGTTGCAGAGACTATGGTATCAAAAGACTCACGGAGAGAGAAAGAATGTCAGAAACCACTAGAAAGATTCTCAAAAGGAAGAGCAATAATGAGGCTTTGATGGTCAGCTTCAGGAATCCTATATATTAAGTCCAAGTCCCGCTGGATTAGAGTCCTTTACAGGTGGAAAATATTTTAACCAAGTCTTTAAGGATAGCAATTTGTGAAAATTGTAAGAACCAGTCTTCTGTAGGATGTCTGAGGAATTTTTCTGAAGAGACCATGACTGAGACAAGAATCTAAAGCATCAGGCAGCTTGCTCAAGTATCTGTGAATTATGGCACTGACACATGCTGGAACTTCATGGAGCTGAATTTAACAAGGTCCAGCCAGTTCAGACTTCAGAAAAAATAGCATTAGCTGAAAAGTACACCAAAAGGCATGTTGAATAGGTTTCTTTTTCTCCTAGAGAGGCATTGGATTAATTTCTGATGAAATGTGTTTCCAAAAGGGACATTTGGGGAATACCTCTGCTGCTTAACAAAGAAAGTAAACGTTTGTCTTTTATTTCAAAACGATGAAATGAGCACATCTCAATCTTGTACAATACAACCTGACCCAGTCTGATCACATGGGACAAAAGTTTTCTGCTCCTCCTTTTACCTGCCTAATAGTCTACTATTCTTTCTACTTCCATGGAAAGGGCAAACAATTTGCAAGACTTTATAAACTAATTGCAAATAGAAGAATTTACAGAGGACCAAGACCATTTGTTTTGCCTATGTGTTACAGTATTCTCAAGACTATTACTATTGTTATAACATTGATTTATCTTTGCATGGTAGGAAAATTTACTTCATTGACTCTGCTAACAAAATGTACAGAAGAATCTTAAAAACACTAAATTCAGTTCATCTCCCTAGATGTGATATCTAAGGTCTAGACATTATGTCTCCAATTACCAGTATTTTGTTCTAACTCAGGGCCATCATTTCATACAGCAAAGCTAGTCACAGAAACAAATCACAGCATTTTTATCTAAAAACAATAAACACTTCTTTACTGTCTCATTTAAATATGTCAGAGACCATATAGCTATAGTCCCTATAATCTAGGACTATATACTTTTCATCATAAAATAATCACCAACATTTCACCTGTATCTACAAAAAATACTTGCACTGTGCTGACAGCTGATATTAGTAGCTCTATTATGCCATTCATCTGAAATTGTTTTCATCTTTAGTGAATGTGCTAAATCATATAGGCGTTCTTCTGAGTGGACAAAAATTAAAACATTATATTTAATAAGTCAAATGTTCAGTAAGGTACTTACGGGAGCACGTGGCAGTTTGCCATTCTAGACATTGTCCATAGGGGAAGGAGATTATATAGGCGTTTGAATCAACGCATCGTTTAGTACTGCTGCACCACATACATTCCATACCATTACTCGTACAGTTGGAACATGTTGTTCTCAGGGAGCATGGCTTTTTGCAGGGTCTTGCATTCTGGTTGGGACTAACTGAAAGAAAATCACCAAAAAAAAAAAAAAAAGTAATTTTGAACATAAACTCAATTTGTATTTTTTGTTTGTTTGTGTTTTTATTATTATTATGTTTCATTAGAAATATCCTTTTTTAAATGAAAGATGACTTTGACTTTAAATAGCCATAAAACGTTTGGTCCAAAATGGTGAAGTATTTAAATACAATAAACATTTATAGAAATTAAGTAATCCTCGGTATAAATCATACACTAGCTCTAAAATACTTCATTTAAAAGGATCACAGCAATCTTACCTATATACCAAGATCATAAATGTAATTTTTATTGCCTGCTAAGGTCAGGTTAGTTACTTGCACATACATGATGTAGAATACATATCAAACCTTTATAATAATTACAGTAAACTATAGATTCCTGGGTCTATTGTTCTTGTTAGCACTACTTACTTAAGACTTATTTGTCTCCTAAAATTTTGCACTATAGCGTACATATGAAAGTCACTAGAATGCAAAGTGAAAGGAACAAAAGGAACATTATTCAATGTGCATCCCTTTTTTATTTATTTTTTTTAGGCGGAGACCACATTTTCTCTAGGTTAGTAGAGTATGTTAGTTTAAACAGTTAAAATTTGCATACTCTACTCATTTTCTTTGATTTCAAGGTGAGGTCTCAACTCATTCACCATCTTTTTTTAGCACTCCCAATCACTAAACCTGGTTTTGGCCTACTTACGCATGCATTCAAGCTGTGATTTGTTCTTAATTATAGATAAAATAATAATAATGTAAAATGGCCAAGAAAAAATCTATCCTCATAAGGTCGAAGTACTTAGACTTCTACTGTCTCTGAAATACTACGAGAATAAAAAACAATAATAAAAAAAACTGATACCATTCACAGATGTGTATCATGTTGATGTAACTGTAAAACACTACATAATAAATACAAAACTTGTGTTCCACCTAGTGTATCTTTTATATTCTGAGGTCTCTTGTATTATGACAGTATCTTTTATTATCCTGAGAAAAATCTGGTAAATAATCATTAACTCAAAACTAACACAATGAAAAAAAAAAATTAATAGGAAATGGAGGTGGCATTAACAACATGTTTACTTTCAAATTACATTACTATTTGGAGTTATTTGTAAGAAAATAAAAGATTGTTAAGATCACTCTTCGGTTATGCAAGTAAAGAACTCTGACTATTTCACAGCTAAAATATCAGACTGATAGGTTAGGTTATCAACATACAATGGAGCTATTTTCCAGACAATGAAAAAAAAAAAAAAAAACTAATGTTAATAGGAAACGTAAAGTGTTTCATGTGCTTAACCACATAGCTATGAAGAGAAACATGGGACAATTAGAGCACAAAAATGTTAATTTGAAGTATAACATGATTGTCCAGGGTCTAACATCATGGGTTGATTAGACAGCAGTCATACTTCTTGTTAGCAAATGAAGAATAGCAGATATGAGAAGAACATAGTTTAAGAAACCCTGAGAAAGCAAGGCTAAAAAAAAATGTCTATCTTAAAAAATAATAAGAAGAATTATAAGTTGGATGTAATTTGTGATGCTATCTGGAGAGTAAGCAACTCCTATAACTCTAGCAGCACACTTTATCATCCTAAAAGCTATAGAACATAAAAGTACCCCTAGCAAGCACATACACAGTATGCAGTAAATATTGAAAGTGCCAGAACCCAGCTTCAAACCAAATAGAATATTTAGGCTCCTGTGTAGGACTGCTCATGTCCTCGAGTGATTGCAACTCTAGTCGCCTTTGTTGGTTACCAATTTCTACACTGGGGGATCCTAAGAAGGGGCATATGCTGAGAAGGCTTCCCAGCTTTCCAAGCACTTTGGGTAGACACTAGTGGGCCATCTTACTGAAGGACATCAGTCATCCCCTTTTCCACTTTCTCAAAGTATCAAGAACTGACAAGTGAGTATCTACCACAGACACAAAGAAACCTACAAGATGGAACCTAGCATTTTGTGTTTGTTTTTCAGTCTTTTAGATCATTGAAAAGTTTAATGATGTTCAGGGAGATTCAGAAAGAAAAGTTGTTTTAGCAGCATCAGTTTTGTTGAACATCACCACAGACACTTCACGCTACAGTTACTGTTGTCGCTGACTACTAGTGATTTAATGCCATCTTATAAGACTTCTGGTGTCATGCAGGTGTCAAGCCATGTAAACTAATCTGCAAATAAATATTTCCAAATTAGGAATATTAATCATTATTTAGAGTTGCACATTTTTCAAAAAATAAGAAGTAAAATTTTGTTTTGTAATTCCTTAAATCCAAATTGCCCAATAATCCCTTTTAGCCAAGTGAAAATCCAGACAGCTTGCTAATCATGACAGTAACGGTAACTGAGTACAAGAGATTGCTTACCGACAGGTTTTTCACAGACAAGACCATCTGCCATTGCAGTGCATGGATTCGCTTTCAGACCTGCCACCTCTGCTCTTTCTAGATATGCACAGAAGCCAGAGTCATTTGGCTCTCCAGGAAGCCATTGCAGAGTTGTATTTGTAAAAGGAGACATGTCATCCCATCCCCAGTAGGAGATGTTGATCTTGCGTAAGCCTACCCAAGGTGAAATTTTCTATGAAGCAGAATGAAACAAATGTGAGATAATTAGTTAAACACTGATTAATACTGTTTGATAAAGAGTTAGAAACCTGGTTGAATGCTCATAATGAAATTGTAATTCTTTTCCAGTGGCTACTATACTGATTACTAATTGCTAGGCCAATATGGATAATAAAACACACAGAAGTTAGGAGCACTTCACAGAAATCAAAGTTAAGGGGAAAAAAATAATAAAGGTAAATATTCTACCCTTTAAAGTCTGTGTTGCTGATACTGGTCAGCATCTACCAGCAGTTCAGAGTCAGATGAAAGTGGTACATCCACAATTTCAATGCCAGTAAATACACAATATAACTTTAGTAATGATTTCCCTGCTACCAACAACATTACTACAATAACATTGTAATTAATACAATGCTACAATAAGCATTAATTCTCAAAAAATAATTATGGTGGATCAGTAACATCAGATCACGCTAGTTCTACTCACTTTTATCATTTCATATGATTTATTCAATTACCTACAGAAAAGCAGATTTTGAGAAGCAAAGGCCTTTATCTGCTCCAGGATAAATCTACATATATCTCTCGCTCCCATCACTGAAAAATCTCAGGATACAGTAATTTTCATGTAATCTCTGTTCACAGGCTGCATTCATGAACCCCAGTTTAACCATAGAGAAGAGGTATAGAGAGACCAGGGCTGTGACAGGTATGTGGTGGTAAGTGAATACCACCTGAATACCACAGAGACAAACAACACAATAGCCTATGCCAGACAAAGGACAGATGTTGTCAGCACCAAAGTAGATGTGTTGTGAATTACATTCCCAGCTCATTTAATTTACAGGCCAAAGTGGGCAAAACACCACAATATTCCTAAATGTAACCTGCCTTGGTTCAAGATCTATGTGTCATTTCACAAGTGAATCAGGAGTCACTGCCATCATCTCTCAGATCTTTCAGCCTTGATCTCACATCCTTCTTTGGCCACTCAATTTTAATCTTTCAGGGCTCTTAAATTTATACCTGATCAGAGCATTCTCCACCTCTTCACTCTGCCTCATTAGCAGAAACTGAAAACACGAAGGGTCATTATTTTTTCTTCAGAAATACCACTGTAATTACTTTCAAAAAAAAAAAATCAGTAGGAATATGATCAGTATTCCTCACCTTCCTAAAAATACATCCTGTGTCCTCTCCTTCTTCTGTCCTATTGGTTGGGAGCATGATCAAACAAGCCACTACAGCATCCAACAGACTTACACATGCAAGAACACACTTAAATAAATGACTAAGAAATGTTCTAATCCATAAGGAGTGGTGCACTCTTGGAGACTCTCAAAGACCAATAAGAACATCCAGAAAAAGTTCCACCTCCTGCAGTCACATCTCACTTCTCTATTGGCTTCGCAACTTCATTGCTACCCCAGGGGACCAACTTTTAAGGTGTCTGAGAGAGCTCCTAGGTTCTAGGTACTAGAAAGAACATGATGCAGGGAGTGAAAGTAGTATTTGGGCATCTAGAAAATGACACAAAAGACAACTGTTTTACCTGGTATTTAGTTGCTTACATTGCTGTAGATGTACATGGTCCACATGCACTAGAAAACCTTCAATATTTATGCTTGTCTCTAGACATCCCACTGTAGAATGCACCCAGGCTTGTACAGAATATGTCAAGGGCTTACTCAGTAGGCAGGATATACTGCTGACAAATGGACCTGAAACAACCTTGAATGCCTACTTTGGGGCTGAGAAATTCTAGCCAAGAGAATGTTCAACATATTGCTGGCAATTTTGAATGCACTGCCAAATTATTTGGCCCCAGCATCAGTATAAAGGAAACAGAGATCATAGTCCAGTTATGGTGAAAAGCATGTCAAGCGAATAATGAAAACTGACAGGGCAGCAGTGACATTTGGAGGGAAATTTTTCTATTTGAGTAAAAGTGTCTCAGAAACCCTTAAATGATGACCAAGTCACAGGGAGGATCAGGAAAGCCAGAAAAGCCTTAGAAGATAAAAGCAGCACCCCTGAAATGAAATACTTCAAATAAAAGTAATGATCAGCTTGTCATCATACAGCTGTCATCATCATTCTGAACAGCAGCAGTATCTGGGCAACTTACAGCCATTGTGTCAGATATCTCAAATTCCATATGTACCATCTTTGGCTCTTTGCTCATGTAACACATCTAAATACAGACCTGAACGCTGATTAACATGCTATCAAACACAGACGGTTGAACCTTGCAGGCTCACTGGGTGGCTTTGGGCATATAGTTAGGATGCCAAAAAACAGATTATCCAAAGCATTCTTTAATGTCTGATTAAAATATGATAAATAGCTGAGAAGTAGGCCACCAAAATGCTCCAAGTACATGCTTAAAGTAAATATTGCATTATGTGGCATGAATTCTGTGATGTGGTGGATTACTGTTTAAGACTGCTGGTGATAGCAGAGTTTACATACTGATAACACCAAGGCTTATCAGGAAAAAAAAAAAAAAAAAAGAGAGAGAAAAAAGACCGCTGCTGTGCTGCATAAAAGCCAACAGGGGAGAGCAAAAAGTGAATAGAAAATTCAGGAATTTCCATGTGTCACCTGCAGCCATCATCAATGTTCTGTGACAAACTAATTTCTCCTTAAGAAAAGCATATATCTAGTCCTTATCTGTCAAAGTGATGAACATTAGTTCAGAGTTCCTGAAGTACTTGAAACAGCTGAAGGACTTCAAAGGTACAGAATGCAAATGCCAATTCAGTTTCTTCTTCAGACTTAAGAAATAATGAGAATTACACATCCTTAACTTGAACTCTGTGATTGTTTCAGGTAATGAAAATGGATGTAGGGAACCAAATTCTTTGCTTTGAATATCTTGCCAAAGATCCTTCTGAAGAGGAATAGGGTGGAGGGAAATCAGACTAAATGTTCACTGTGATACAACTCACTGATACAAGGTAATACTTTCCAAGCCTCTCAAAATATATTGTTATAAAACCAGATTGTTAGGAAAAAAAAAAAAAAAAAAAAAAAAGTACAAATCCATTGTTCAAAAGAGTTGCTGACATGAAATTAGTTCCCAATGCATCTTGATTTTCCTCCTAAAGAATACTAGCTTCTTCAGTGGAAATATCAGATGAGCTTCACTCTACATGTAAGTGGGAAGCAAATTACTCCTCAGAGTTCTGAGGACATTCTTTCTTCCTCAAGGCCTTGAAGCATGTATACTTTCAAGACATCCAGAAAACACAACCAGGAAACCCACTCCTGTGGTGAGATAGAAAGTGAGATAGACTGTACCTATCTCACTTTTTCAAACAACTACAAAACCTAACACATGTCACAGTTGCCAGTCCACTGTGGACAGAAGTGAATGGAAGCTCCAAAAGCATGTCATTGCTAGAATTTCCCTTTAATGCCAAATGTGTAGTCAGTGTGTTGCACTGGTAAGAATGCCACACCATCATTTGGAGACCTTCACTGTCTGAGCTCAGCAAGACACACTTCAGCTCTTGCCTCCTAGCAGAATTCATTTAATTTCAGCAAAGCTAATATATTTTTCTATAAGCTGTATTAGAGATTCCTCTTCCTTCAGTCCTCAGAGACAGTAAAGGAAGGGAGTGCTTGCTTTCTCCAAATAAGGTGTAAGAATCCCTTAAAGCAAAGTACACTGTGCAGTGCTCTAACTTTCAAGAAGAGAATGGACAGTCTAGTCCAATGTAGGAGTGTATCTGCCTTCAGTCATTTAGAAGCCAAACAAATGGCACTGAAGCTCTGTTTTATTGCTAGTACTGAAACTCTTGATAAAAACTGTGGTCACTCTGCCCTCTCTTCTCTTGATTAACAAAGCAGTAATGGGCATGCAGGATGGAAGCAGATATTGCTATCCATAAAGATTTCAGTCTCACAAAGAGGTAGTAAAAAAGAGGTGTGCTTTCAGATGTTATATACACATATGCACAAGCATTCAAAGAAAGACCAGTGAATTTTCAGGGATACAGTGCTTACAAAAAGGCCAGGAGGAAATTTTATTGTTCATGTTCTACTGATATTCAGCTCTACCACTCTTCTCAGAATATGGAACCATGAGACAGGCAATATCTACTACTTTTTTTAGCATATAAAACCTAAAATTGTTTCAGTTGAAATTATTTTCTACCCAGCAGAAGTTAATTGTCATGTTTGCTTTAATAGTGTATTTTATAATCAACGAAAAGATAATGCCTTAGTAATTGGAAAAAAAAAAAAAAAAAGCATTTAAAATAAGTGTTTTACATTTTCATACATTAGCTATCACAATACTTATTTGAGGTCCTCAGTTCCCTAATACTTGAGCCTTATTGCCTGCTACTACTACTACTAAGTAATGAAAAAGCTATTTTGCACAGGCAATAAACAGCCTAACCATTTGCTCCAGCTCATAACCTTAATTTTGAGATTCACAGATTTTTCCAAGGAATGATCTTCCATTTATGTCTCTAAAATTTTTAGCTTTAAAACACCATTACTTCCTTAAGCAATGATTTGTCAGTACTTTGGATATCAGCATTAAAGTTTTCTGTTCTCTTAAAAAGCTAAGAGCTGCCTTTCATCTACATCATGATACATCCACAAAAAAAAAAAAAATCACCAAAACAAATAGTTTTGTGACTATATAAAACAGATAGTTACTCTTTATAGGTTTTCAAAAATTATTTCAATTACATTGGAGATTTTTTTTAATGTGAAATGAAGAAGTTGATTAAAATATATATATATTTTGCAATGCTTCATTGTGGAATTAATAAAAAATAAAAATAAAAATCAAGTTCCAGAACTTATCTATGAAAACCCTGGTTATATATTACAAGCAATTCATATTAAAACCACCTCAGCAACAACCAAGCTTTCCCACATGGCATTACAGCATTCTACATAAGTTCTCAGAGAATATGTAAAGGAAGAAAGGAGGGGAGGAAAAATATAAAGAAATTATCAAAGTATAATTTAGTAATATATATATATATATATTGTATATATGTATTTATACTATATATATATGTATATATATACACACACAGTGAAACAAAGGCAATGCAATATACGGCAGATGATCAACTCTGACTTGGGAAGGCTTGTAATAGGTCTTGCTAACCTTGCACTGGGGAATGCAATCAAATATATCTCAAGTACTTGAAAGTTATAATCCATAGCTTTATCCCACTATATAATCTAAAATTTCGAACTATTCTCTAGAAATTATTCTCCCCTCATCTGTTTCTTCCTAGGACAGTTTTTAAAACTTACAACCAGTCTTAACAAGCCATACAATTAGGCTTGAAATACTCATTAAGAATTAACCATTTTTATAGAACTTTATATGCTTTTTTATCTTTTATATCATTGGTGAAAACTTGCCAAAACACTTTTTAAGTGAGAAATCAACCTTTGCTCTAAGTTGGAAAAGATTTAGGAATTAAACTCAGTGAAAATTTAATGGACAGGGCTTTACTTTCATCCAACGGGAGCAAAATTGCAATCATACGATACATACTTATAGGATTTCTCATGTCATTTTGTGGTAAAGTCCTATTTAGTTGAACATCAGGAAAGTTTATAGCCATTATTAAATACTGATCACCACTTACTTTAAAAATGTGCTCTATTCTTTTTCTAAACTATTGCATTTTAATTTTCTTCTACAGGAGTAATTATGGAAATACATTAGAAAGGAAAATCGTGTAACATTAACTACAGAGATGATGCTTCATGTTAATTCTACTTTTTACTCAAAATTAAAGTCAGACTAAGCTGGTTTGAGATCTACAGTGAACACAATCATGACATTTCAAGCATTACTGCTGCCTCAGCACAAACTGAATGAGGGTTGAATAATCTGTAAACAAGTGAGTTAGCAAATTTACCTTTACTGAATAGCCAACTACTACTGAGGCTTATAATTCTGTTGTTTCATATTAATGGTAATTGCTGAGGAGTAATACATTTCTTACAATATATATGTATACACATATATATATCCCCAAGTTTATCTATACCTTTATATAAGGTTCTTTCATTTTGGATATTAAGTTGTCCTGTAAGTGCTCAGTATGCTTCTGACTTATTTTCTAATGTGTGTGTCATTAGACCTTGTTACAAAACTTAAACTTTTCAAGAAACACTTAAGCTCCCTGATCCCTAGGACAAATCATTGGCCTGAAATAAAAACATGTAATTAAACCTTGAAAATTCTGTTGTTCCTTAGTGCTCACATTTCCACACATTTTCAGAAGGGGTTGAAGTTCATTTTCTTCTTTTCTGCATCATTCTCAATGAAAAACTGCTTATTGAGAATAAGAGCTATATGAAGAGAGAGCTATATCCATTTCAGTTACTACCTCATTGACGTGTTTCTATTATCGAGTATGTGTTGATTCTAACCATGCTAGATACCTGCACATTTGTTTTTTGTAAATATTTATAGAGTGAATGACACATTAAAGAAGAGAAAGGTACAAATGATTAAATCTATTTATAACTAGTAGTGGGAGTCAGGTATTAGGCCATAATAACATTTAATTATGTCACTCTTATCATATTTTGTTGTTGAGAAGATGGTTAAAAAAAATAAATCTGGCATGAAAAAAGACTACAACTTTCTGAACTTCAATCTACAGAGAAGATTAAAGCTAATATTCAAATAGGACTTTGGCTTAGAAATCCTTGAGTTTTCCTCTTTATAGGTGTAAATTTTGGGGGGGAAATTCAAGTTCTATTTTCAGGCATCCAAAGTGAGTTGCGCTCCCCATTTCATGAAAGCAGGAAGACAGCTCATCCAGAATGAGCTAACGGACAGTCAATGTAACAACTCCAATACAGAAGTAAAGTGCTGGAAGAGTTTATTACATCTCCACAAACCCAATAGTAAAGTGGGACTGCTAGGAAATGTAGTAAAGAGACTATTTCATACGGGGGGGGGGAGGGGGGGGGGGAAGTAGATGTCAGCTTCACTACAAGCAAACCTTCAATAAAACCATAAAAACATACAGCCCTCTGAGAATACTTTGAGCTAACGAGGAATAAGGCTACCACGCAAAGCTCACTAATTAACTCCAACCTACACTGAAGTCTGATTTATAAAGGATGCCTAGCCCTGTAAACAGCAAACTAAAAGAAAAGTTGCAAACAGCTTATATAATGTTATGCTTTGTTTAAACCTGTTCTCATTTTTGTTTATGCTTACTACAACAAAACCAAACCCTCTCAGAATTTATTGCAGTATAGCAAGATTTTTTTTATTTGGATTTATATTCCACAGTTGTAGGCAAACTCCCAAAGGAACAAATTGCACTTTTAAATGAGCAGACTCATTTAAAACATATATATTTGGATATTAGATTGAATAATTAATTAATCTTAAACTGCTGTTGTTCTTATCTACTTTACACAAAAAATCAAATCTTCCCTTTCATAAAATTTTGCTTACTATTTCAATAAAGTACCATAAAAGAAAAATATCAAACATTATTTTGTTTTAGTACAGGAATCTTCAGTCTATCTGTTGTGTTTACTTCGATATTCTCTCAATGCATTCCATTTATTTCCAATGAAAAAAAAATCAAATTAGAAATTCAATTGTTGGTCATTGTTTTAGAATATAGTTCCAAATTCAACAGTGTTTTGACTTCACACTACAAAGGTCTTCATATTGTTGCTTTCTTTAGTATCGAATTAACTTTATCCTTATTCTTTAAAAGGAGGCAATTATTGATTTCCAATTTAGTACTGGAATTAAGAGAAAATATTGATACACAATAAGATCTTGACAGGAGGTATAGACAATAGCAACCTCCTCCCTCTGAATCTTTCTAAACATCAGTGTTTTGTATTATTCTAAATCTAATGGAGAAATGTTACTAAATTTGTCCCAGAACACAGACTTTTTATTACAAAACAGTCTACAAAGCCCCACGTTGTTTCTATGAAAAATAAAGAATTTTTAAGTCCTTCCAGGCTGTAGTATTTATTAATAATATTTTAACAGTTTTTAAAATACACAGAAGCTGCCAAAGTTTTTCGTCTTTTCTCAGTACAAGAATATCAAATAAAGTAAAGATAAAAATAGATCCATATCCTCACTTCCAAATGTCACTCTGACTCATTCCCTAATCCTGAAAGCTTTTGTTCCACACAGGAGAAAGATTTTAAAGCCTCTGATATTAACCTTACTAGTCAAACTCCACCATAGATACTTCAGATTAAGGTATGGTGCTCACCTCACAGATGCTCTGACTACATTTGTGAACTCCACACCACCATCTGTTACAGTCACAAGCCATCTAAAATGAAATCTTACACCTTAAATCATCATGATTGCAGTTTGAGAGGAAAAGGCAGACAAAAGAAAATCAAGCAAAATTTCAGAGAGCTCTGTCAAACCGATAACACATTTAGGCTGTCTTGCACAGAATCCAACTGGACAGATATGATGGAAAGTATATGTATTTTTTCCTTTAAATGTAACTGAAAAACAGCATTAATCTTGGTAGCATTTCATTAAAAATCCTGATAACTAAACGATTGCTTAACCCAAGATATACCTTGGAAGTGAATATATTTGTCTACAATTGCATAAACCGTATGTGAGGTAACTTGAAATTTATATCACTACAGTGGCCCAGGACATACTTAAATAAAGATACACACAGCAGGATGTCACCTTGCAGAAGTTCTAAGCTCTGAAACATTAAAAAAAAAAAAAAAAAAAAAAGCTACATCTCAAGACATTACCTCAGTCAGGTAATATCAATCATATCAATAGTTGAGCACACTGTTAGATTTGAGGGCCTGCTATGCAGTATTTCAGTAGGAATCCTGGGGGGAGAGAGGGAGGAAGAATGACATGACAAGTAACTAGACAAATCACTGCCGTTTGTGATTTTGTCGTTTTGATTTCAATTACATTTTTAACATTATGTAACCTCCAAGAGTGGACAGAGGGAACACATTTCAAGGTTGCAGTAAGTACAATGTCAGGAGAGATCTTCTGGCATGAAAGAATTACTTCTGTCTCTCCTCTATTAGCAAATAATAATAATAATAATAATAAATAAAAAAAACACTTGTGTTTCTAGGGAAAAAATGCTCTGTCCAGGTCCTACATTTATTGAAAGAAGCTTAAGTATATAACATACAGTTGTGTCTCCTTCTCAAAATGGAATACTGAAAAAGATAATATAGATTATTTTGATTCATAGCATATGTCTAAACTCTTGCATTCAGATTTAATATAACACAAAGGCAATCTTTGACTGCTATTTCCTCTGCAGGTTTCTCAATTCATTTGCAATGTAAGAATTTTGCAAATCACAGACTAGCTTGATATAAGTTGTATTATTATTCATAATTACCTTTAATATTCCCCGATTGTAAAATCCTAAGCTACTTAGAAAATAGTCTTGCTATGCAATCAGGGAAATGTTGTATCTTCTAGAAACCAAAACATACACTTTTTAAAATGTCCTTTGCTGATATGAAATGATTTGTTTGCATTGCCTCTTGTTCTGTTAAGACATCCTGTCCATTTGATAACTTTAGGATATACATGGAGCTAGTTTAGATGCATGTATCCATGATGTAGGTGGGTTTAAATAACACAGCAGTCAGCATTTGAACATTTAATTACTAAAAAAAAATCTGCACCTTATCACCCATGGACAGATAATTAATCTTCAACTTCCCCTCTGTTGTTCAACAATTAAGAGATTGATATGGATCATATTCCTCAAGAATATCCTGGTGACAGATTCCTGTATTTGCCAGAGGCATGTAGACATTTTTAACCACCTCCTTCCCCCACCATTATCATAGAAAGATAATTAGCTCTTTATTAATTCTGTTGCTGCTGTGCAGGGCATTCCCACATGCTACATGTACAGCTCATCAGTGCCCCTCTGATCCCACATACCAGATACATATGGAGACAGAGGTTTCCAGAGCAGGGAGCTACATATCCTTAGTACCTCCTTGTCCTCCACTGTTTGCAGCCTGTGTCAGATGAAGGGGCACGGAAACATGCACCTTTCACGTGACATGACATTATCAGGGGCTTTGACGTTTTCACTGATACTGTGGCTGTGTCCGTGATTGCACTCTTTTATACTGTCTGAACTATATACTATGCCTGAACTATGAACATAGGCTGCTCCTGACTGCATTTCCAGGACAACAGTGTGTGAACAGGTGCTGTAATCTGAACATCTGAAGGTGTTGAGCCTGAAAAGTCAGAATAAACCAGAATCTTGAAGTATCAGAGCAATTCCCCAAACAGCTGACATAGTTGATCACTGACTCTACAGACTCCCAGTACAACCAGACACTTAATGAAAAAGCTGCTATATTCCAAGCTACCTGTAAGCAAAGAGATGAGGACCGCCCCTCAGCATTCCTTAACAGAGCACATTACAGCAATGTAATTCCAAGGCAGCTAAGGCCCAGACAGGGAAAACAGATGTACTTTGTCTCGTACTGATTTAAGCAGTTAGTACAGGGAAAAAGCCTCTATGAGGTACCATTAATTTCTACATAAGGGATATTAATTACAGAAGTCCATATAATTCAAAGCAAATTTAAATGGTGTTCATCATCCACCAAAAGTATTTGCTTTATCCACAGGCTTTCAGCTAACGTACATCTACTTTTAACAGAAATGAAATGGAGCTATTTTATACATTGACATAAACGTACACAAGACGTATGCACATACGTATGTGTACATATGCGCACATGCATTCACACATATACTATGTATATGTACATATGTGCCTGTAGATGTACATTCGGTAGAACAGTGAATAATGTTAAATAAACAAAGAAAGCCATTCTGGAGGTGGGAGAACATTCAAATGAAAAAACTGTCTGGGACTCCCACAGGCTTTAAGAAGCTTTCTTCAAACCCCATTCCACTCCTATCTTCTCACTAGACATTGCAGTCAGAAGTAGCATCCCACTGTCAATCACTTCAGAGGTAGCAGACAGATAAAACAATTCTGCCTTGAATATAGAATCGCCAGAGAATCACTGAATGGTTTGGGCTGGAAGAGACCTTAAAGACTGTCTAATTCCAATTCCCCTGCCACGGACAGAAACAATGCATGGACGCTGCATGGAAGCAGCACCAAAAGCCTTAAGTTCTCTGTTGGGCCAAAGAAATTGCCCTTCACGGCATGCTGCACACTCCCACAGACCTCCTCTTGTCCATAGACTATTATTATTGCAATATGATAACAAGATTTAAAAACATTAAACACATTTAGAGTATTAGAGGAAACTGCTGTGCTTGCTGATCTTTTGTTGTTGTTTTATTTTTTTGTTGTTTGTTTTTTAATACCTTTCCTAGATGCGTTGGGGAAAAGCATCTATTTCAATGGTGTTAAAACATTAAGTTACAATTTCATGGAGACAGGGTCCACCACTAACTTCCAGAGATTTTTCATATCCAACTTTAATAATGGTCTTTTCAGGCACCTGAGTTTATCCTACTTCTCTTTTTTTAAAATAATTTAGCACTGTAATAGTAACGTCCACATCTGACTACAACTTAAAAGAAGGAAATGCATTTCATATACAGTAAGAATAACTGCAGGGGCAATTAAAAGCAACATTCTCATAGGGGCTGACAGAAGCCTCCTCACATAGCTGCAACTTCAATGACTGTTCTGCATGAAAACAAAGTTTTACAGTTTTACTTATACTGATATGAAAGCCAGGATTTTTTTTCTGTGTTACAGTGAAAATTATTTTGTCTTGTTTTGATTCTTGCTGTCACAGCGTGTTGAAAAGGGCTAGGATTCCTCAAATCACTGTTCTAGCCATTCCTCTCAAGTCATCTCTTGAAAGTCATTTTTACACAGCAACCTGTAACAGTTACACCAAGTAAGGATAAACATTTGTGAACTGCTGTGCCATTAGGCTTAAACGTGAGTTTTCTTTAATATCCTGCACATCACTGATATCAATCTTTAGCAGTCATCAAGCCCTTATGATGGCACACACTTTCCTCTGTCTCTGTGGACAAATCCTTAAAACAGATTCCTCACAGCAAATTTAATTCACATGAACATCAATTACAGTTACTCAAGTTACCTGAAGCGTATACTTCTGTATCTCATCCAGAACAAATTCCACTTCTTTTGAGGTTGTCAATGAGGCAAGATTCCCACTTAAATTGTAGCAATACAGTTTGGCATTGTCATAGCTTTCACGACTAGAATTTATGCGGAGGCAGGCATCTCCAATATGACTCCATCCTTCCCCGCACAGATGAGCTAGCATAAAAAGTATATGGTTAAAGCTGATTTGAAAAAACTTTATGAAAATCTAAGAAAGTATGAATTTTATCTTGTTGAAATAGCAGTTCAAAATATAACCCAATACTCAGTTTCCATTTTCAAGTCACATAGAAAAAAAAAAAAAAAAGAATCTAAAACAGCGAGTAATACAATATTTAATGTTTTAATTACAGCAATAATGTATTTTTATGAAAATAAACTTTTAATAATTTATTGAAATATTTATAATGTATACACTTATTTTCAGCGTAATATTATTATGCTATTCCTCTGTATTCAGATCTGAGCACACCTACACATTAAAGATTACATTATGTATATAATTAATAGTACTGTGACAATCAGTTTACTTTTTTTAATTTAAATTTCAAAAATCTGAAAACAATTATCCTAGAATTAAGAGATCAAAAATGTAACATATCTTGCTTTATCCTACACATAAACGTAGTCAGAATGATAGGAAATATTGATAACATCTTAAAAAGTATTTCCTCTTCAACATATTTCAGTATTACTCAAATGCATAGAACTACCAAAATATGAGTAAATAATTCAGAACAATTCTTATAGTTAATCTTCATACAAAGCTCACAAATGCAGTTTAAAACTGCATATAATAAATTGATTAAAGTTAGTTAAAGAATAATTTCAGAGAAAAAATGGTGTTCATTAACTTCAGCTGGACATAAAGATCAAATGGGAAAGGTTTCGGTATCTAACTGCATATGTGTAGTTATGAATATGAATGACCAAATAAATATTATTCAGAATGTTAACATTCACCTTGTGAGAATATCTTATATTACCATTTTAATATTCACTGCTTCCAACATTACCAACGTTAGGCAATCAAGGAACTAGATCTTAGGCCATACCTGCACAGCAAAATTGAAGTATAATTGAAGTATAATTTATATGGTAGAGCTCCAGCCAGCAAAAGCAACAGCACCAGTGGATATGTAACAGTAAAGGACTCAATATGGCAATTCAGCTCTGCACTCAGCGATCCCCACTGGGTAGAGCTTGTCGCAAGCTTGTGCAGAGGTAGCTGCCATTATTCATTCCCTAGTATTATTTCTCCTAACAAGATTAAAGGTACCATAGATATACCAACTGGTACGATGCAATTACACGTGTTCACCTTGTACAGGTGCACTCAGGAGGGAAGAAACAGCATGAATAAAACAAATCTAGCCCTACCCATTGACCAAATACCCTTTGGAAGTAAATGAGAAGATTTACCCAGTTTTGACCACTATGAAAAGCAGCATCCCTGCTCCCCAGCCCTTACCAGGTAAGGCCTGGCACTCCTGCTGCCGCTGGTCCCACTGGCAGTTCAGGTGTAGCGAGCAGCTTTTGCAGCTAGTCAGTTTATTGCAGATCTGTTCATTTCTCACATGACATTTGGTGTAGTTTTTAACTGACTACAAAAACGAAACAGACACAACAACATATTATACGTCAAACTGTCAACAAACCAAAAGTCAAAACTGAAATACACAGCAGGTGGATTCCTCCCAGAAAATCACAGCCATCTGAAGGCTAGGTCTAATTTCAGCTCTTTGCTGAGGTTCACTTGTCAGCTGGGGGAGAGCAAGAAAGGCATCTCTAGAGCATAAATCACCCCAGCTGTCCTACATAACTGACTCCGCATGGGTCAAACAGCACTTTGAAAATGCCACTTCTCTGTACAGAGAACTAGAAGAGCTTAAATACCTCAAATAAATCTCTGTTTCTTAGATAGTTCAGGGATATGTTCTCACTAAATTATTTCATGCTCAAGTTATCCGCAGGTTAAGCAGCAAAACAATCAGAGACTTTAAAAAAAATCGAGTAAGATGTGCTTGTAAAATAACTACACCTCAGTGACTATAGATAGAAGACGACACTCTACATTATCTTATCAAGCAAAACAAATTAAAATAGGAGCTACAGGTGATCACAGGAAACAATTTCAAGATTTGTCAAAAATTATTATTTTACAGTTTGAATTGCAAGTCTGTATGTAGCATAGCTAGTAAATAAAGTTTACAGGATGTACAGGAAACCATTTTGCCAAGTGGTGACAAAAGCAGGAGTAACACAATTCCTTTGGTACTTCAGGATGTAAGAAAAGGAAACCTTTAGCTTGTTTTTGGTTTTTATTTTTTTCTTCTCCTGAAAACTGAAGTATTCTTCTCTAAGTAAGGCATTTTGAAAAAAAAAAAAATAATAATAATAATAATAATAATCTTTGCTTTTTCCTACATTCTTTTAAACTGAGTTGTAATACTGACAACTTATTTAATAAACCACCCAAGACCTTCAGCCAACTGATCAGTTTATCTGTAAGGCTGCCTCAACTAACTTCATTTCCAAATAATTAAAAGCATGTCCTAATTCAAGACATCTATATACTATACATTTATATATCACAGAACCAGACGTGAAGTTGGAAGGGACCTCTGGAAGTCACCCAGACCAGTGTCCCTGCTCAACCAGGGCACCTAGAGCCACCTGCCCAGAACCATATCCCAAAGGCTTTTGAGCATCTCCAAGGAGGGAGAGTCCACAACCTCTCTGGTCAACCTCTGCCAGGGCTCTGCCACCCAAACAGTAAAAAAGCCATGTTCTGATGGAATTTCTTGTGTTCCAGTTTGTGCCTGCTGCCACTTGTCCTGGGACTGAGCACCAATGAAAAGGGTCTGGCTCTGTCCTTTCTACACCCTCCCTTCAGACACGGCCTCCCCTCAGCTTTCTCTTCTCCAGGCTAAACAGCCTCAGCTTTCTCAGCCTTTCCTCACGTGAGAGATGCTCCACTCCCACAATCACCAAAATATGCAAACTCAAATAAAAATGCATTTCCATAATAGACATATAAACATATTTAAAATAAAACAAAGGCACCAAAAATTGTTTTAGTTCATGGGAAGGAAAAAAAAAAAAAGTTACTATAGACATGTCAAAGAGCAAAGGAAGGTAATTCATCAAAAACAAAGAACCATTATGTTGGAATAGCTTATTTTGGTAAAAGTCACAGCTAAACAATGCATCAAACAACCCAACTAAAGTAACATCAAAATATATCTTAAAGACTTCAAAGCAAGCTCAAGCTCAGGCTTTCAGGTACCCAATGATTTTACATAAACTCGCTCATTTGTCAAATGTCAGTTCACACTTATAAGCAGTTACATATGTATCTTCTATAATAGAAATGTATTTTGACAATTTAATTACTTTTTTTTCTTCAGATTTCAGTTATTTAGCTAGATGTGTCCCTCCTGTGTGATAAACCCAGACAACAGCAAAAGAATACTTTAGAAGTATTTTCTGTCCTTATCAACAATTCATGCTTATTATCAAAAACGTATTGCAATTGGATGGCATATGTATGGTTCACTTTACAATTTTCTTTACTTTCTTTTCTAATAATCTGAAAAAAAGATAAAGCACATCTAAAGGGGCAATAAGACAATAAGTTACACACCTCCTGGTACTGGAATGATGACAACAGGGCAACAACCTACTGCAGCGAGAGTAAAAATAAATAAAATAAAGGTGGGCTTTTCTTGGCTTTGTTTCAGCTTAATTCCTGAAATTATACAATTGTTAAAATGAATTTTCAATCTTATAGAGGACCAGCTTCATGACTGATGAAGAACACTGCTGTTTAGGGACTTGTTTGGTGCCTTTATCGGATGGGTTGCCCATCAGCGAGCATAACATGAAAGGTACTCGTTATTTTTCTGATCTATAAGAAAGGCTACTGTGAAGCAAAGAGAAGAAATAGATAAAGTGTTCTAGAAGCAGGCATCTACACCACATTAAGAAAAAAAAGCCAAAGGTAATTCTGCAAAGTAACAGGGAATCTATCTAGATCCATAAATGCATACAGACAGTAAAACACACCAAACCTCTGGTACAAACCCACATGTAGTTTCACTCAGCGATGCACAAAACTGCCTGAGTGATGCTTTAAAATGAACTTCAAAGCACAAGTAAGCACCATCTGCTCATATACTCAACTAACATTCACTTTTAACACATTATGGCATTGTCAAAATCCTTGAGCATTCAGATTGTTTTTGAAATATATATATTCTTTAGTAACATCATATATAAACAGATTACAATTTTCCAACTAAACCAAGATATCTGTTCTATTACTTTCTAATCATGAAGCTTGTTGCGTGCTGGTTATTTAAGGTTTAAAATAAAATCCAAAGTACTAGTGACTACTCTGTAATAATGTTCTCTGTTGTATTCCCTTATTCCCAGCACTTATTTCCCTTAAATCCAATTTAAACATTGCTTGTCTGAAAATCTCATTAGTTCAATGTAGATGTGAATCCAATAGGTAATTCATATTAACACAATATTAAGGCCATAACTTAAGCTACCAAAGCCAATGAAATTCAGAAATATGACAGCCCATCTGTTACTGAACTTCTATATTGCTGTAGGATATTTATAATGTTTACACTCCAAAGTATTGGGAAATTTTTATATGTAAGTTTCCCATTTACATCTGATTTACTTAGATTTTTCAGCACTGATCTTGATATGGTGGTATATAGACAGACTTTGAACTGCTGTGATTTTCTGCATATCTACTCTAGAATGAAAATATTACAGTAGGTTACCTTAGAATTTCAGAAATTACTATTAAATGATGTAGCTCTCTTTTCTCCTCCTGGATTTTTCAGAATAACAATATAATCTTGTGTAATTATAAATTATCAAATATATTTGCTACTACTTCTCTGAATCTACTGCCATATTTTAGTACTGGGTGCTCCTGTCTTAAATTTACCTTTTTCCTGTATTCATAATTTCTTCTCCCACTTCATACAATATTACCCCCTTGGCTGTTCTTTAAATTCCTCTTACGTAGGTAGATCGCTGTGATTATTATTATTATTGGTACTAGCGTAGCTTCTACAAGCTCCCAACTTGAAAGAGGATGTCATCCTTCTGGAAGCTGTGCAAACATTGCAAAAATAAAATGATTCTTGCCTTGAAGTTATTGTGTAGAAACAGTTAACAATGCAGGATTACACTTCTCTTTGAAGCATCCTATAGTACCCTCCATCCCTCAACAAGAGGCTCTTTATCATCTCTTCCATGGGTTCCAAAACATTTATTTTACGTTGCCACACTCAGATACAAAATAATAACAATTTGGTCTGTATTTAGGTTACTTACATCTACTGAGGCTTTATTATATTGAATATGTGGAGACTGACAAATGAGATTCAGAGACTGCTACTGGAGACAGAGGTGCAGGTTGGCCACAGTTACAGAAGGAAGACATCCCCCTTGTAGCCACAAGCAAAAATGCCATGCAGACTGGATGCAAGAGTACCTCAGCTATGCTTTTTCCCATCACCTTCCCCCCAGACAAGTAAAACCCAAGCACTTCACCTGAAAAGATGCATCTCTAAGTGTACTCTGACCAGAAGTGTTACATACATGTGCTCCTGCCTTGTGTTCTTCATCCCTATTGTTTTTGTTTTCCAATTAGTCAGCCTCCCTTATGTGTGCTGTTTGTTACAGTAAAACGTAGGTATTTTAATAAGCTTAACTATGTAAGGTTGCAGAATAAGAGATGAAATTTTATACAGAAAGTCTTCCTTTTCACATTTTTCCAGGGACTTGTATGGTTTTGAAAGGAAAGCATTTACTTTCAACCAACAGTGAAAACATTTTTCACGTTAAGACTGGCGTTACATTACTGCTGCGTTTCAATTCTACAATAAGTAACATGGGAATAAGTTACTTTAATTGCAAACTTTTAGTGTGGGCAGTTAAAATTCCTATAAACTGAAGGATTATATGCAACACAGTAGAAAAACAGTGCAGCATATCGCTACAGCTATCCTGTCTGCAGTGACTGCTTCGACTTTTACTGTAGAGAAGTACAACAAAAGCAAGGACAGAAGGAAGCCATTTCTTGTTAATTCCTTAAGCCTACTTTTCAGGACTTTATATCTGAAATGAAGTTTGGTGTGGAGACAGGAAAGGGAAAGAGGATCTAAAGAAGCAAAACTAATTTGTTTTGATATGGAACTAGTGCAAGCATTTCCCATTGTTTCCCAATTAATGGGGTGAGAGAGGAGATGGACTGAGGTGAAGAAAAAGTTTAAAAAAAAAAGACAGGGAAGGGAAAACCATGCCTTCAAAATTCTTTTACAATTTAAATATTAAAAATAATTCAACATATTGTCTGGTAATATCCTACATGCATACTTTGATATTTTCAAGATTTTTAGCATATAAGCCTAGCAGCACTTGAGCTGATCTCAAGTGAAAGTGTCATGGCACTTACCCAAACCCAGCTCACCCTCCTCTTTCACAAGCACATAGCTTAAAGAAGACTGGCAAGCAGGAGGGATTCTAGCACTTTCAAGGCTTCAATGCATTTACAGTTTTTGTGTGTGCCTACAGGTGTGTGAAAAGTACAACTACAAAAATAAACCAGCTTCATGGCCACACTGACTTGCTATAATACTGCCCTTACAAATGATTACTCTCTTAATATGTTAAGGGTCTCCACCACTTTATCATGCATTATTTTGCTCTATTTCTGAAGAGTAAAAATAAATAAATAAATAAATAAAATAAAATAAAATAATTACTCTAAAATTCAGGCCATCTCCTCTCCTTCTCAGTAAAGGAAGCTTTGCCTTTTGTTGCAGCTGGCAAACACTTTTCAGTCTCTGTCCATTTTATTTGTCACAAGTTACAAAAAGATGGTTTTCACAGGATAGCTCCCCCCTGAGGAGCAGACCAATTGTTTGCTTACTCTTCAGTGTTACTACTTCAAGTAAAATGACACCATATGAAGATACAGAACTCAAAAATAAATCTTTCCACCAAAGACCTGGTTTTTAACGATTTGAAAGTAAAATTGTAAAATTAACAGGATTTATTTTAGAATATTTCCATTATAGAATATGAATACAATCAGTTTTCTGAACATAATCAGTGAGTATCTCTGCTACAGTATGCAAGATAAAGTTTTTCATATGCAGAAGTGTAAAGTGAATAAAGCTTCATAAAAAATTAATCATTCCTACATCATCATCTTCCTTTATCAAAAAATAGGCAAAACACATTAGAATCACTGAGGACCAGGAAGACACTTAGGATATCAGACAGTACAAGCGAAAAGTGTCGAAATGAGAGATCAATGCAACGACCAGTGAACTACTGGTAAAAGTCAATACAATCTACTCCACAAAAATCAGATAACCACAAAAATCACAAGCAGGACATACTTTGTTTGTTTGGTTTTTGAGGGAAACAGAATGAAGATGTGAAACAGAGAAGATAAAGAAGAAAGCTATTTCCTATAGTTTTACAAAAGGGAGGTATGCTGCACTTTGAGGAACGCACATGCAATCCTATTAGGTTTCACAAGTCATAATACTCCTGTTTAAAAATCCATAGTTGCACTGGATGCAATTGTCCATGGAACAGCTTGCAAGAGGAGGTTATGCAGAGATTAGTATGACATATTTCATGAAGTCTGTACTTTAAGTTTGTAGTATTAATGAGATTATAAATCACTTCAGCCCCTGTAGGAAACCCGTATGTGTACTTGCACATTTTTGAACCAAGGGAGAGTAAGTGATCTTGCGAGAGTAAGTGATCCTGCCATTTGTAGCATTCATCAGTAACAAAGATAAAAATGAAATATCATTTTTTATTTTGCATACAAGCATTACATATGACTACAGAATAAATTCAGAGCACTATGTAAAACCACTGTAATCAGTCTGGGAAATTTCAATGGCTCAATTTCTCAAGACAACCTTCAAAATTTTTATTATAACAGACACAATCTCTAATACATCCATTTAGTAGTTTAAAAAAAAAAGTGACAAGGCACTATAGTTAGCATTCTGTCCAATCTGCTCACTAGCCTAAGACAAATTTCAGTACCATCATGACCCATTCCACATATTTTAAGTCAATTTTCCCACTTGGATAAGACAGAATAAGCCTTTGTCCCTCAACATTCTCACCAGGTACGATAGGTCAATTAAGATTATAGTACGTACATATATTCCTTGTAGCTGAGTGTTTACTGTGGGAAAAAAAAAAAAAAAAAAAAAAAAAAAAAAATCCAGCTTGCTAGTGCTGAAACAAGCCAGGCTTCCAGAACAACGTGGCATTGAAAGCATCTGCTCACAATTACACTAGATATGAGTATTATGCTATACTTTGATCATCCACACAGTAGTGCCTGCACAGTAGTGGAATAGAGCATCCTGTTAACGTGCTGACTCACATCAGATGGAGAGCATAGGCAGGTAAGTGTGTGTCATCGGTGCGTTAGTACTAGTTATGAAGTCCATCTGCACAAACAGCAGAGTTATTTCAGGGAAATTTCCCTATTTTATAGCCCTTCCCATCAGCCGAACAGTCACTGCTTTGCAAACATCCATGACCATCAGGCCAATGCCTAACTGATTGCCAATTTATCTTCAGTATGTTGGCCAGTTTCAGTGGAGAGAAAACAATGGATTCTGAAACATTATTGTCTTTCTCATCTGTATGTTCTATGATCTAAGCAATAAATCAAGGACTCTGCACAGCTGCAAAAAGGGAGTTTCTCTTCGTGGTATTCCTGAGTCCTCAGCTTGTTACCCCACAGTACCATCGCAGTACTGTCAAAACATTTTCATATTGTGGGCCCAGTCCAGAAGTAGCAGTCTATGAAAATGGTTAATCAGCCTGATCTGTGCCATTCCTCCACATGGTGCCATTCTGCTGATGCTATTTTAGAAGGTTTATGTTGATAGCTGCAAAATTCCGCCTCCATAGCCTCCCAGCCAATACACTAATTTTGAAATTTCTTTTCAGAAATCATTTGGATGAATTTTCACTATCCCATTCTCTACTATCCCAACACTCACAGCCTTTTCTATCCACTTTAAACCCTGAAGAAAAGGTAGGAAATAATATAGAGAGGACCGGTGCATCAGTTGCTAATTAAGCTGACAACATTGGTCATGAATAGTTATCAAAGAGGGATATTGAATTGAGAAACCTGTTCTAAAACAGACAGTGCTCCACCTTTCTCAGGGATGAAGGCAGTCTGCTTCTTAGCAACTATTCCTTGCTTAAGAGTTGAAAGCCATGTCTTGAAAAATGGCACTTAACACATTATGCTGTGTTAGGAAAGGAAGAGCCCTTGTAAATCACAAAGGAAAGTAACCATCAGAGCCTGCAATATGAAATCACTCTGGCAGACAGTTATAATATGGCTGCTGATTAATTTACATCTGCATTGTTTTTATTAGTAGTGACTGTCTAAAAATGCCAGTGATTAGAGCTGGCTGTACTCACTCTGCAAGCTTTGTGTCAGAGTCAATCCAACTCACGCCTTAATTTGTCTGTCTGGAGAAAAAGGTTTATTTGCATCAGGTTCAAATTAGAGAGCAAGCCACTTTTCCTAATGGAAGCATCTAAAGAAAGGATTTTGAACTCCAGTACAGGTGGTGTCTGGAACTAGCAGAGAAATTTAGGAAACAAAATTTATCAAGCTAAAAAAAAATTATAATCATCTCAAAAATCAAATGAAAAGCACGACATGCAGCAGATGGCAGAGAACAAAGTACAAAACGTGGTTGTAAGCAACTTTAAAAAAATATATATATAAAGTTTTTTTTAAATCTCTAGGTTTATATTGCTTCTATTTACAAAGATCAGAACAATCCTACCAAATCATCACAAACTGCTTGGTCTCATGTTGACACAGGCTCATCCTCCTCTAATAAAACAACAAGTAACTATATGACTTAAATAAAAACATTTGTGTGATGATCAGTGATCTGTACATCAGGACTAAAAAGACTGACCTGGTTTTGTTTGATAGGAAAAAAAAATAAAAAATCTGCCACACTTTGTGGGACTCCAGACTTTCTGCCTGCATACTGTATGTGGTTCATAATGAATCAGGAACGTTCCAAATGTCATTAATTAGGAGATAATAGTATTTGTCTTGAGAGATACACAGAGGACTAACACTACCATAAATATTTTTATTATTATTATTTTCTTGGAATGGATATCTTTGCTGCAGTACAACTCTGCCCTCTGCAAGATTTTCACTGCAAAAGCCAGGCAAATGTGGTTATGTTCAAAATACGGTATGATTAATCTACTATTTCACTTTCATTTGGTGTAACAGGCCTCTGGTTTAGCTAGGAAAAAAACTACAACATCAATAACATGATCATAGATTTGCAGAGACTCACCATGCTACAGTTACTGTTTGCTGAAATGCACTTCTTGTCGTCACACCATTGGCACCCGTTTGTGTTGGCAGTACAGCTTGCACAGTCTGCGTATCGGTAACATCTGTCATCTGCAGCAACTGTAATACAAATGAAAGTCAAAAAGAAACATCACACTGAAGGAGAATAGTACCACATTTTAAACACTTGCCTAGAGTATCTTCTGTTATATTCTTTATTTGAACTGTAGCTATTAAATCTTACTCTTTTAAAAATTCCTCCAGTAAAAAACACATTTGAAGGTTCAAAAGTCTCAGATAAACTGAAAGAATACTCACTGATTTACTGCATGTAAGCACTTTTAGGACTGTGTATAAACTCAGTCTATCAGAAAGTTTCTTAAACTATTGATTGTTCACTCCTTTAATACAGAAGAAAGTTTTTCTTCAGATGTGGATTTCTGATAAAAATATAGATCACTATGCAAGAGGGCAATGATAGAAGTATTAAATAAAATATATAAGATGTCTATTAGCAACTCAAAAATATTCAAGTCCTCCTAAATTAATTTATAAACCTAATAACGGTTGGAAATTTAGCGAGTTCTACTCTTTCTGTAGAAAAAAAATATCTTGCAGGAAAAGGTTTCCGGTAAATCCTTAACACTTTTAGGACTTGGACTGAAATGTATGTTATTTACAAGAATTTGAAATGCAGAAATGCTTACTTATGTTAAAAGGAAGTTAAAAATTGTGAAATCACTGTGACCCAACCAGGAAATGTCCTACCACCTCCTACACTTACTACTGTCTTTAACACCTCTACAGTTATGCAGAGGTCTTGGGATCATGCAAGTTTAAGAGATTCCCTTGCCAGGGAAGGCTTGTTATACAAGAATTGATCCTTTACAAACCAACTAACATTTCTGCTTATCTTTTAATATCATCAGTTTCTCACATAATGCTCTCAAACCGATAACACTTGAGCCAAGTGGTGTAAAATAATATAACAAAAAGTTGGCTTTTGGCAGAACATTACCACCTGAAACTGCAAGGATTCAAGGTTTTGCCAGCATCAAAGCAGTGATGTCCATTTAGCAAGGATTTTTACAGATCCACATAGTTTCTTCAGAACGGCAATTCTCAGTACCTTGTCTCTTGTATGTATCTTCCATTTTGGAAACTGAACTAATCTTTTTTATTTTGTTCAGCCTGACTCCATTTTATTTATTAGCTTTTTTTTTTTTCTGAAAATAAGATCCACTTTCAACTGTATTATTTCTGAATTAATAGTGTTAAGATTCATCTTTTTGTAAGGAGCTGAAACTTTCTAGATTCAAGATATCTTAATATTATGACACAATACAAAAGCAGTTCATCAGAAAACTACCCAGATAAACCTTTTCTTATATAATGCACCCTATTTCCAAGTTTGCAAATTTATATATTGTTCAGAAATAAATAAAAACTAATAGAAAAAAAAAAAAAAAGAGGTCCTGAAGCAGTACAAGCAGAGCTAATAATCTGTTAACAAGCAAAACAAGCGCTGAAAGTAGACTAGCAGTTGACTAATATGGCAGTTTGTACATTTAGTGCACAGCCAAAGTTTGGTTGCTTGGTGATTTCATACCTTGCTGCAAGGAAAGATGTGATGATAAAATTTATGTAGCAGTGATACCTATTCTGTTCATGTAAACTAAGAACAACACTTTCACAAGGAAGTTATTTATGACATGACTAAACCTTAGGAATAAGGTGCTACAGTTATTCATAATGCTCAGTTGCTGTTCCAAACAACGTTTATCACAACGCCACACAGAAATTCACCAGGCAAACTTTGACATAGCGTAGAAAAGTGCTTTTTTGCCTTAAGTTCGTTTCCAGCTGTATCCATGCTATTTTAAGCTACAGAAATATTCCTACTGATATGTAATCTACTTCAAACAGTGATATTTTCCCTCCTGTTACTGGTATATAGTATATGTACTGGTATATGTGCAATATACCTGTAATGCTAAGTATCACCTGCAGGGGCCAGCTGTGCTCTGACTGCTGATTTCTTGGAATTAGAACAAAATGAGGACTTGTATTTATGCGTGTATGCATGTATGTGTGTGTGTCCATTCCAGGAATATATCCATTCAAGGTGGAGAAAGATGAAAACTAATTTGAGACATTACCTCAAAGCTCAGCCTTCAAGTGCTTCGAAAACAATAAGCCAAATTCAATCTAAAGTAATTTTATATAAATTCTTCTCTTTGAACCTTCTTATGTTTTGTATCCCTTAGGACCTTAAGTCTGTGCTTTTCTGCATCTACTTGAAATACCTTTATTAAAAATCCCCAAATAACCAAGAGTGTAATGATTGTAGAAGTAGAACTTATTCCCTAGATCTCTTGCATGGGGTATTCTTGGAGAATAACTGTCTAAACAATCTGGTCCCTATTTCCACTATTTTTTTTTTCCTCTGTTTTTATTTCGTCACCCCACCCCCATCTCCTACACCACATCGCAAATTTGACACTGTAAGACTAGAAATCACTTACCTGTTTTCTTAGGACATTTTGCTCGAAGGATGTTGTTGGCATTTCCAGATTCCCAGGATTCACAATGTTTCTTGTTCCACAGACACCTTATCCCTGGACGAGCATTTTTACACAGCTCTTCGTCTCTGAATGCTTCACAGTTCGGAGGTTTGTATACGAGGATGTCATTCAAAAGAACACTTGAAAAGCCTCCAAATATGTACATTGACCTATTAGGAAAAAGCAAGTAAATATAACTTACAGCAGCTATAAATAAATTTTCTTGTTTTCTTTAGCTGTCCTGATATGTAATAAAAAATAACACATATTATTCTAAAAAAACATTCTTCAGTTCTCTCTAATCAAGACTCTGTCAATGGTTCCATTATGAAGATTGATATTTTTTTCTATGTATTTCTCCACTGAAGTTTAGATTAACAAAAAAATTGCTCAATGTTAGCTGTGCTGTATGTATGAGGCAGTGACACATACCAAATGTCTGGAAAGAAGAAAGAATGGCTATGCAGGAAACAGTACTCATTTTTGGAGTTAGATAATAAGAGAACAGAGCATTATAAAATGGGCTGCAGGAAGTAAAAACATTTTTTCTTCAACATTTCCAAGACTGCAAATAAGAATCAGGAGATGGATATTTGGTTTTCTTGGTGGATGTTTAGTATTTTCTTGATGGATATTTGGTATTCTTTGGTACCATTTCCAGCACAGTAACTGCTGACATCAAAGCCAGAAGAATAGACTTGAGACCTTACTCCTTTCTTCCCCTTTAACATTAAGAAAGGTCTCAATTAAAAGATATTTAGAAAGAACTTGCATATCTCTTGTATTGTATACTCTTAAAATAGAATAAAACATACAGTTACAAATAACAGAAACCTTTGGAGAGTATCTCACATTGCATTATTTTCTACATAAAACCTGTCTAGAAACATTAAGTTCTAGAAAAGAAACACAAGCATTTTCACTTGAATCTTATACGCTTAAAAGCCAAATTTCTCAAAGTATCAGACATAGCTTAGATGTTTTAAAAAACAGATCAAAATGTGAAAAACCACCAGATGCTAAAATCTCTCATTCCAAACATTTTCTCTTAATGGTGTAATCTGCTGATTAACTTCAAGTGCCATGCACAGAATTGCAACTTGCTATTATTTTTGTTAAAATCTGTTACACTCTTATTTGAATTATTATTTATGACCATTATTTCTGACCTAGATATTATTCCTGTGTAAAAGGATCAGTAAATTGTATTAAATATGTACTTAAATACTAGGCTTATAAGGATGTTGAATAACATAGAATGATCCATAGTACACATTATGGGACAGCCATCTGTACTACTGCAACTGTCAGGCATTAAGTCATTTGGCAACCAGAGAAAATTAATAATAATAATAATATTTAAAAAAAAAAGGCCAACCTGACTAGTTTTCTACAACTTTGCCATCACAAATGAGACATTTGTCCTACAATTTTATCTCTGTAGGTTGGAGCAGGGGAAGCAGAGTGCTCAGGCACTAAATCCAGCAAACTCCAGATCCATCTCCTGTTTCTATGCGATGATTTATTGAGCAATTCTACTCATAGAAAATGACATGAAAGTATGCTGTATTTTACAGAAGATAAGCAATAAACTTTATATAGTCTGATGGTGGCAGGCTTCTCCTTTTCCTGCAAGTGGTTGATGATGATCACTATCAGCATCTTCAAAACCTGGCTTTTCCCCCAGTAAGTAAATTTCAGTCACATGTTTTTGACTTTATGATTGCAGAACAAGGACTCATAGTATGCCCAAAGGGGAAATATATTTCTCCCATTACACCTAAGTGACAATCATAGTTGGTACTGAATTTCAAATTCACTGTACTTTATAATATTGGGAAACACCTCAGTACACTAGAAAGTTCATATAAAATGCCACTGAACAGGTTCCACAGCATGTCGAATTGCTGATAACTTAAGACATGCAAAGCTGCTGCTAAACACTATTTTTCACATTAATAAATTACACTAGTTATATGTCATTGAGCCATACTTCACATGGAGATAATTGCGGACAGTTTTTCATTCCCAATGATGGTCAGGAAAATTTAAAATATGCTTCATTTACCCATTACTGACAACAGCAGTGTGACCAAATCTGTTGACATCTCGGTGCAGATTAGGTTTTGGTAAAATCTTCCATTCGTCACAAGCTGAAAGTTGAAATGAAAGCATTATACAAAATATAACACATATATTATTATTACAATATATTACACATATATAAAATATTCTCAACATTTTCAGAAAAATTTGCAAAACTGATTTTATCAGTCACTCTCCCATATTTTAAGTATTAACTAACTTTATTCCCTATGTAGCTGAGTTTGCCTGCATTGATGAGGGAAAGGAGGCTATCTTCTTCCAAGGCTCTTACATGCTTTTATTACCTATCAGTCCCACCAACTCTGAAGTACAATTTCTGATTCTGATATATTTAAAACCATTCATAGTATTAGCTTCTGTTTTGTTTTGTTGTTTTAACTAAGCTTTCTGCAAAATCAGCTGGCCTTTTTTTTTTTTTTTTCTCCTCTTTTCTTTTCCTTTTCATTAGGTAAACACTAAGCTGCTGTTTTCTACTCCAAGAAGCAGGCATGCCCTACAGAGATCAAGAGGCAGAAAAGCTCCCGGGCATACAGTAAGACTGTGTGGAGCACTTCAGGAAACCTCAGCCTTTCCAGATTGTTAATGCAATTATCACACAGGTCGATTTTTACTTAGTATTTCTGAATTACTTTATCTATATGATTCTAATAACAACCATGTCTAAATAAGGTATACCGTATGCTCATCAGCATTTATTTTTTGTTTGTTTAGAATGGAATAATTTACACGATATAAATCCAATTGAAAAGTAAAGGAATATCAGAGACCACAGAGTTCAAGGAAGTCTGCTTAAGGTTAAAATAACACTAATTAAAAAGAAATCTTAACACTTCTCCTTCACCCTCAGCTTGAAACAACAACAAATATTGGGAAATCTAAGAGGGACAAATGATAAGTAAGGTCAGAGTTACACAGAGCCCAGGTCACTCCGGCTAGACTGATCCCGTTCTCATTGCCACCGTCAGAACAGTTCTTGCTAGAGCTGCTGTTCTGGCACTTCTAAAGGAGAAAAACATTCTGCTCTTTGTCTGTTTAGCTTCCTGTTACAATACCATGCTGAAACAGGTTGGTGGATTTGGCACATGAGAGGAGGCAGGAGAGCATAGCTACGGGCAAAACTGCAGTAATAAGCTGCTCAATTGACTTCAGCTTCCACAGAATCACAGCCTGAGCCCATAAAAGCCAGAGTGAGACTGTGGCTGCAATAGATAAATCAATTACATCTTTTTATAAATTGGAAACAGAAACTGAAAGTGCATCATTACCAGAGTAATACAGATGGTCCAAACAGCAATAATTTCAACAAGAGATGGTGGACTCAAGAGTTTGAAGAAAAACGAAGTGTGGAAAGTTTTTGTTCACTGTCTTACAGAACTGATAGCTGTCACAACTGCCAGAATCCCTCCCCTTTCTCAACTTCTACCGTCTGTCACTGCTGATATTATCATAATATGATGATATGCTAAATACACTTCAGCTCTCACAACTTCCTTTTGATTTGTTCTACTGAAATAAAACAGTGAAAGTACATAGATGAGAGATGTTTTTGAATCATTTTCACAGAAAAGATCACAGTACTAGGGGTATTAGGGCACCAAGTCTATGATAATACAGTTCAGATGAAGATGGGAAAAACAAATATAAAAGTTGTGTATTCTTCATATCTCAGCATAACATTGCCATTTGATACCTCCATGGTCTTTGAGTTATGTAACAAGTTGATACTAAGAGGAATATTATTTATTGTAAAATAAAAACGATCAACACTTGTACATTCAATTTCTATTTTGGGAATGTATTTTCATTTTAAAAGTTATAAAAGCAAACATTTTTAACATTATAGCTGATCAGCATAATCTTTGATATATTGTAAAACTGTAAAATCAAATTCTTGCTGCTATAAGTCATTGCATGTTAACAGAAGCAGCATGTTTGAGCTCATATGTCAATGATGGAAAAGGAAACATTTAAAAAAAAATCACTAAATTTTCGTCTGATCTAGGAAAAGCACTGCACATCATTTTTTGTATGTGTACAAACATACACAAATATAGAATGCTTCCTGCACTTAGAAAGTTATTTAAGAAAAAAGACGGATTTAACACTGAAATAAAACCATAAAACCATAATAAAGGCTGGTTTCCAGATAAGAAATCCTTGAGGGCTGGAGATATAATAACTCCTAGCTTACTGATGGTATTTGTCAAACTGGCAGGTCTTTTCAACAGAGCACAAGAGGAAAAGGGGGAGGGAAGCATGTTACAAATAGCCTTCTCTCTTATCTCCTCCTAGCCTTCTCAGTGACTACTGAAGACTGAACAGAGCATTGTACAAGAAAAATCCATTTGTTGAGCTTTAAATTCCTAATCAGAATTTCTCTGTACAGATTGGTTGATGTGAAATAGAGATAGTTAACCAACTGGTGTTTGGTTGTTGGTTTTTTTGTTTGTTGGTTGTTTGGTTGTTGTTGTTTTTTTGGTATAAAATCAAACAGAATTCATCCATGCCTGTAATCTTCAAACTTCTGAAGATTTCAAAGTATCTAAATCTCCAGACTTACTGTACAGTGCCAGGAAGAAAGTGACAAATAGCAAACACAGTGTGATTTCCACTATTATTTATCGATGTTACAGCCTTCTCTGTGTAGTATTTGTTGTGTTAAATCTAATAAGGATAGTAAGTTCTAAGGAATAAAGTATAAAATAACCTTCCTCTGCAAAATATCATGTACTCTTACAGTACTATGCAGCTAGTGAGTGGGAGATAAATTCTATTTACCATTTTGTCTGGGTGTAACTAAGTATAACATATGGCACATAGAAATGTATACTGCTTTTAACAGTAACAGCTATTACAAAGGAATGATAGTTTTTATTCCATACTGGTGAGCAGAATTTGTAGTCATTGAAAAGTACAAGGAGGAATACAGAGACTTTCCTTCCTGTTGGTAAGGCTTCAACTTCAAGAACTAATTCTACATGTAAAGGAAAAAGATGTGTACTCCTCCCTAGCATAGATTAAATGGTTACAAGAGGATACAGAAATGGCTCTGAGACTGGATTCACCATTTATCCAAAATGCATACATGATAAAACACCAGAGACATGCACCACATTTGAGGCAACCCAGCTGATGCTGGCAGAGAAAAAACCTCAGATGAATCTTGCCCTGGAGACCACGCTGCAGGGTGCGCTCTCCAAAGTGACAAGCCTCAACACCTACACTTTTTCCAATCACCTACATCTATTTCTTGCCTGAATTAAGTTAATAAAGTGCTTTTGAATGCTGTACAAGTTCAGCACATGATTGTCCACAATTCAAATTCTGATTTACAGAAATCTGAAAACAGCACAACTATACACTGTTTTTAGAGGTGACTACTCACATTTTTCATCATCTGATTTCTTATATGTACTACGGACACCTTTTACTAAATTATTGTTAATGAGCAAAAAGTCTATGAGAATGACCCTGATAAACCTGACAACTCAATCCCAAAACTACAAAATTTTGTAAGCAACAGAGAAGAGCCAAGAACCAAAATATCCCTTTTGCAGAAAACACTATAGAAACTCAGGAAAAAAATAATAATGTAGGCACTGAACACAAGAGAAGGTGATTTGCATCTCATCTGTGTGTTCCTCCCCTACCCAATGCTTCAATCAAGACTGAGCAGCAGCACTGTGCCCACTCAGAACTCGGAGCTGGAATCTGACAAGATGCTCACGCTGTTTCTTTTAAAGAACTGAAAGGGCTCATACTTCCAAAATATGATAAAAGAAAAAAGACTTATTTTATATAATTTTATAGCAGTTAGAGTAATGACCCAAGATGCAGGAAAAACAGGTTCATTTCCTACCCAATGGGATTTCAACCTACAGCTTTCATCTCCAAAGGAACTGCTCTAACCCTTCAAGCTAGGTTACTCGTCACTACTCCAAGTTAATGCTGTTCCACTGAACAGGAGGAAAAAAAATGTCAGAAATAGGCATCGCTCTAGCCCAGCAGCTTTAGTCTCTGAAAAAGGGACAGTGTTCAATACTTTATTTCCAAAATTATATCTGTATTTTTGAACTGGCAGGCAGGTTTAGTGATAACCCTACCTGTAGCTCCACCTGTAGAGTAAAAGGTTTATGAAATTGCACACTATACATTTACATTACCAAATAGTTTCTCAATTTTAATGTATTTAAATAATTTGAAATGCTAGTCCATTGACTCTGCTCAGTCCTACGTAACATCAGCAGTGCAGCCTTATGACATGTAGAACCCCATGGCAGACTGGGTGTTCTTTTCATGGATTGCTAAGAACCACTCGGTTTAGTAGAGTTATGTTGGGCCATCCCTTTCATTACATGAAAACCTATTTTTAATATGGGAAACAATATATAATGCATCTTGACAGCTTGATAATATCAAGCTAAGTGAATAGGACATCTAAAATCCTTGCCAACAATTTTAATTTCTGAGTACAAGTATTTGTTAAATATTCCATACACTACCCACATTTTTAATTTTTTGCAAGTATTTGAAAATACATCATTATGTTATAAACAGGATGAAAGTTCTGGGCTAAACTTTGACTCCCAAAATCCATCTACTATTATTTTAACTATTTTCTATTTTCAACTTTAATGAAAAGGTTTTCTTTTTTCCTTTTTTTTTTTTTCCTAGATATCTCCATTGGGTATTTATTACCAAATTAAGAACAAAAATATTTTCTCATAGGAAGAAAACAAAGGAATCTGCAAAATACTCTTTGTTTCTTTCCACCAAAGCCAAAGAACTAAATAATAACAAAAATAAAATTATTTCATCAGATTAATCAAATTCATGCTGCTGTATTGTATCCACTATTGGCCTCAGGGACATTACAAAATTATTCTCCAGAAAACACAGGACTTGTCTTCAAAGCAGAATGCATTGGCCATGTTTCTGTCTTTTCCCTCCTTCTTATTCCTAATAAAAATGACAGCAAGAATTCCTTCCTTTTCTTGCAAGTGAGCATCATTTTTAAACGACACGAGCTGAAATACAGCAATAGCCAGGAAATTGATCTTATCAGTGCTATAAAGTATCCAAACAGCTTCATAAGGGAGCACAAACTGTACAGAAGGTATGTGTCTGGGAGGACATTTTTTCCTTGTGTTCAGATTTCAAGGGTCACGTCAGGATAACATTGGGTAACCACCAATTTAACCTGCTGTTTAACTAACAAATCTATTTAGAAGAACAAACAAAGGAACAGACAGAGAGGTAAGTGGTGTTTATCTGTTTAGAAACATTTAAGCATCCAGGTTTGGGGGAATGAAGAAGCATAATGAAGCAACATTATCACATGTGTTGGCAGCACATCTTTCTTCTATCATCAAATATTTTATTTTTTTTGCTGGAATTTTTTGCCTTTTTTTTTCTCTCATTACAGATATAAACTTTGGTAACAAGGTCAGGAAAAACTCTGGTAAAAGTAGAGATGTTAGTTTTAGAAAGTAAAGGCACTGTACTTCTGTCTGGATTTTTTTAGGGGGAGGGGGAAGGAAGAAAAATCCAGACAACTAATCACAACTAAATAAACATCTAAATTACTATGAAAGTTAGGTAGAAGCAGAAAACTCATTTTCCAATTCATTCACACTGAACAAATATTTGTCTTTATTCAGATAATAAACTCCTTACTCTCAGCAAACCAGACAGGCAAACATGTTTGAAACAGCGTGAACTGAATTTTAACTACAGATCTAACGTGCATAACAGAGTCTACATGGTCTACATAAGAGTGACTCCAAAGCAATATTAACAACAACAACAACGTTCCACTATAAAAGGCAGAAATCACCACATTATATTATTATGGCTTTGCTTTTCTAATTGTACAGTGATACAGAGATAATTGCTGCTATGGACTGCACCAGAACTGCATTTATGACTTCGGTACCCAGGAACACATAAAACAATCCATGACAGACACTGTATTACATTTTCTTAGTGGTAGCTTATTGATAATCCACTTGTAATTTTGGAAGAAGGGACAAAGATATTTTTACATGGGAGGAGAAAAAAATCTTAATAGTTATTTAAGTTCACTAGTTTTGTGGATGACAAAGATAAGAGTTAAAAGCAATTTATTTTACAAGCAAATTATGAATAAACAATTTTATTACAAAAATAAAAAACAATATGTTTGATTTCAGATGACACTGAAGTTAATTAATTCTGAATTATTTTTTTCCAACAGGTAAAAGGAAGAAGCTTTAAATTTTAGAAACAACATTGTCTTTCATAAACTATTGAATTCATGTTATTTACTCAATAATAAACCATCAGCAGAAAAACAGAATGTAATAAAACCTAAAAAAGCAGCCTTGCAGAGTACATTGTCTTAAATGCATTCACCCGCTGCCCTCTTCCCTCGACGCAAGCAATCCTGCAATACAGCTACCACCAGGAGAGGGCATGCAAGCCACTTTCCAATGATTTGGGATTGCCTTTGTTTGGGAATTTTTGTTGTTGTTTTGCTTTGGTTTTTAATTATTTTTTTCTTTTTTAGAAATTCTCCTTAGAATTTCTAGAGAATCGGAATACAATACTATTTGGCATATATGAAACAAACAACAACAAAAAAAAAAAAAAAAAAAAAAAACACGAAACCAAATACTTCATACGCTGAAACTACAAGAAGTGCCTTAGGCATATAGAAATATCTTAATATTAAGATTTGGCCAGGAACTAAAATCCATATCCTTAATTTTCAAACAAAGCACTTTTTTTTCTTTAATATTAATCTCAGTGGTTAGAATCAGTTTAAAATTTGGGTTCTGTATGTAAAATCAGTTCTTCAGTTTAAAAAAAAAAAAAAAAAAAAAAAAAACTGCAAACTTTGCAACTAAAAACTCATAAAATATCATCTAAATGACTTCCTAAGCTCCGGTAAGAATAGAAACACGAAAGATTTAAGCCTGGGACGATGAGATGGTGAGGATAGCTCCTAGATCTATGGTTTTACAGGGAAGGGAGAAGAACAAATGTTCTTGTTAATCCCAAACTAATCCCTCAAAAATTTAACCTAAAAGTTTAGAGTACAGCTTTGGAATTTTTCATCTGCAGTTGAGCTGAAAACAAGTTCTTCAATATACACACATGCATGTGTGTGTGTATATATATTATATGTGTTTTACACACACATAGTGTGTTTTTTTATTTTAAAGTATTTCAACAGCTTCCCCTGGTTGAAAATTGAGCACTCCTTCAGACTATTCAAACTCACACGGACACATCTTTCCAAATACCCATCCCCACCATTTACATATTGCTTATAAGAGTAATTTTGGCCAATTGCCCCATGTTCCACATTTTTGAAGAAAAACGTTGTTTCCACTACTACATTAAATTTGAAAAATCAAAATACATTCAGAGAGACGGTATCTCCAGTAATGCTAATATCATACAAAGATATCAGATTCATTTAATACATTCATCAACACTGTAACATCAACTATTGGGCAGCACAAGCAAGTCAAAGACATGATGGGCACTTTCAATCTTCACACCATATTCACAGACTCAGAATGAAAGTGAAGAAATAAAGCACCTCTCTCTTCAGGCCAAGCCTGTTACAGAGAACCGAGCCAAGTAGGATTCTTGCTGCAAACCAGCTGCAATCTTGGCCCAAAACTGGTTGGTATAACCCAGAAGATGGAACATCACTCAATATTCAGTGTATCTTAGGGTACTTCTTGGGACAATACCAGAGAGCTCTGTTACTTTCTCTTGGAGGTACTTCTGTGACTACTAGAATAACAGAAGACTGCTAACAGCAAGAAGAATCCGTAACCATTTTCAGCTCATTTAGATTACATTGGAACCTATTTGGTAGCTGATCCAAATATGCTATTTTTACTCAAGTTCATGCAAATGTATGTAAAAGTATATCCTCAAATTTTCCTAACTTGCAGCAAGTAGTCCTTGGCCATGAAGAGTAAGACACCTTCATGAAGTGGTTTCATCCCATGTATAAATGTTTAACAAATTAAGAACTGCACTGTATGAACTGCTTTTCATTTCAGCCCAGTTATTGAGACACATACTTAATATACTAACTTCCGCCAAACAATTATGCTTTGAAACAAGAGTTGGTCTAGAACATTATACAGTATACAGATCCCCATGGTTCCCTCTGACTGAAGTATACCTTATTCTTTACACTTTTTTACATAATTAAATTAATAAGCTACTCAGAAAGCTTCAGGATACTAGCCAGGTAGGCAAACCACACAGGCAAAGTGGTGAATTTGAGGCCATCAGTAGCTGATTCATGTGATTTTGTTCCTGAACACACACACACACACAGATTGAGCTAATAATCAACAGACTTCATACTATGAAGAAAGCATAAGCAAGGCAACAGCAATATTGCCATGCGTCATACTTCCTCTCTAGTTCTATTACGTGTTTAAATGAACTTATCTGTGTGGGTCTAGGCATCTTGAAGAACTTTAAGTCAGCAGTAATTGCTTACTTTCTATCTATCATGTCTCAGTCTCCTAAAAAACACACAATTCTTATGTTTGTATAGCGCTAAGGAATTGGGAGAACTGGGGGTATAGCTCCTAACGTAGTTTCTCAACTACACGGCAAAGATAGAAGAAGAAGAAAATCAATTATTTTGAAAGATAAACACCTATTAATAACAACCGTTCAGGCTGATTTTCAGACACACATTTCAACTTAATTGTCATGATTATGTATGAAAACACACAAACTCCTTCGTGTACGTAACTCCCTGATTTCAAAAGAGTTGTCAGAGAGCACAGATTTTCACGAGTATGGCATAGATATTTTATGCCATATACAAAAAAAATTGCTACAAGTATACGTCAAAATGCTGGAACAGAAGAATTGAATAAACATCCTAGTTTCAACACCAAAAGTTATATCCATAACAAGCAGAATCTTGCAAGTTGATGTCCTTCAGCTTCCAGCTCCTTTTTATTTATTGAAGAGGTAACTGTGGCACTCCAGTGAACAGTGGATAAAGAAAAGCCATAAGAAACATCAGCTAAAAAGAACATGTCAACAAGAGCCTCCAAGACAGCCCTGCCCCCACTGGCATGGTTCCTCTTTCAGCATTGTGCAGGCAATAACAGCCCATCAGGAGACAAAGCTCGCCGATATGAGGATAACCATTTGAGGATCTTAATGGAGCTGCCAGAGCGACTTGGTGGCAAGCTCAGAGTTAAGACATCAGAAGAAAACAAAAGCATACCAAAGGCCACATTTCTAAAGCCCATTTTATGCTGCAGACTTATCATACAGTCTTTTTGCTGTTATTTCAGTAAATACATGAAGCAATGTTATGAAAATAAGGGCAGCTTGCTATTTTTAGCATCTCCCAATTTCTGCATCTTTAGCATTAACAAATATATTCAGATGCAGTAAGCATTTAAAATTACTGAATCCAGCTCTTTCTTGGCTCATGATATGTAAGTTCAGCTGTCTAAAGCTTATGCATGTAAACTAAGCTCAGTAACTAGAGAACAATAGCTGGCTCCAGAGGAGATGGAAGAAATCTTTCTGTCCTAAGCTTGGTAAAATGAATTGTTCTCTGGAGATGCTCCATTGACTTCAGCAGCAATCTAGATTACCAATTGTTATTAGAAACCAGCCTTTTAGGCAGCTAAACTTAACTGAGATGAATGTCTCCAAATAGTTATTTCACATTAGTATGAAAAACAGTAAGCATTTTCATGGATAATAAAAAAGCTGAAGCATACTATCCATAAAACTGTGTCACACATAATAAGAGATATAATCAAACGTATTCTATAGTCCAACTTGAACATAAATAGCATAGGCTCTATCTCTAGGATTCAGCTGGTTTCCAGACACACCCATTTTTTACAAGATGCAGCACAACACTCCATCATTTGCGCAGTATCTAGGAAACATGGTACTGATAACATAGTATATTTTGGTCTTCCAATCATTATTCAGAAGCTCATGATACATGTAAAATTACAAAATATACTCGTTCTATTCATCTAATTCTTAGTAAAACAAATATTCACTATTTTCTGAAAAAGTATGTCTGTATCTAACATGTACCATGAGTCTGTGTATTTAATTTGGCCAAATTAATAATACAGAAGATTAATCTTGTTTCAAATCAATCTTTATGGATTTTTATATATATATATATATTTTTTTTTTTTTTTTTTGAAGAGTAACGACTACATCTGTTTCTTTTGTACTTCACCAGCTTGATAATGCATGGAAAATGAGACTTGTAAGAAAACAAAAAATACCATATTAAATATTGTAATCAACTAGAAAAACAGATATATTGTTGACCCTTAAGAGTACATTACATTTTCATGAAATAGAATGAAAATGCCCTACTGTGTGAAAGTCCAAAACACACACTTATTCAGATCCTCAGACTTATAGTCTCAAGTCCACTTTGAATAGATAAATGTATAGCAATAAGTAATATTATCCTTTAAAATGAGGAGGGAGCCCTGTTTCATTAAAAAATAAAACCAAATGTACACTGAAATTGGGGCAAAAATCAATAGCTCACAGTATCAGACACCTACAAGAAACTATGGAATATGCAATCCAAGGATACAGTCAAAAAAGAGCTGTACTGAAAAGGCTTTATGCACTTGCTCAGTGGACCATCAGGAAGTAGCACATACGTTCCGTGTGATAAATTTACCAATTATTTTCTCATGCACACAAGAAATAACATTCTTATGAACACATGCAGAATGGTTGATAGATACACAAACCCATAAAGAAGCATCAACTACTGCTATAACAAGGACCACATCTCACCCTTTGTTACAACTATAGCCAGGCAATAAACAATGGCCAAAAGGAGATGCCATCGTTACACACGTTACTCTCAACATGACCGCGCACAAGTATTCCCCTAACTGCTCTAACATTTAACATCTAACTGCTCTAACCCAATTTTCAGTTCCCTGGGTGAAATTATTTACTTCAACTTTTGAAGCTTTAGTCCCTTGGAAAGAAGCCTGTATTCTAACATTTGTACTGCATACAAGTAGCTTTGGTAGTTCAGAAAAATGAACTTCTTCCATCTCATACAACTAAGAAATCACCAGTAGCTTAGCCACTTTCATTGCACTGCTGTCCATGGGAACAAAGCTCATCCTTAACATACTGCAAAAGCACCCTATAATTCTATTATCACCCTGATTCTCTTAATGTAGTTACCCCATTAGTCTGTACTGAGGAGTTGCCCCCATAACTCTACTCCCACACAGCAAGACTGCTCATTCTAGATTGTGGGTGAGGTATTGTTCCAACTGGAACAGACATTTATCAAGCCAGTCATCCTGAGCAAATAATGCTTTTTCAGTCTCAAAGGTGGGAAGCTTAATTAATATTCTCATCTAAAACGTATGGGGACAGAAGCAGGTGAGAGCAACTTGTCGGAGGAAGATACCCAGAAAAATCCAGGTATCTCCACTATCATCCCCACCTGTCTCCATATCAATCATTTTCAATCGTGGCACTCCAATATAAGCACTAAGCAACACTTTTTCCAACCCCCACCCCATCAATTCCAAGCCTTTTAAGGAGCTTCTCAAATGTTACTCAGACAAAAACATTTTCTTAAAGTTTCAGCATTGTCCTTTGTTAGTACTACGTAGGTGTTAGGTATGAAAAATAAACCAACACTTGGTAGTTATAAGCACTAGACTGTCCCTTCAACACGTTTCACAATTCATTTAATAATATCTGTTATTCATAAGAGAATATGATCAATTTTTTAATGTGCTTAATTTTAGCTAGTATGCTTTGTCCCACAGATCAAAACCTTAAGACTGTTATGAAACACAAAACAAAAAAAGTCTGGCTTTAATTTTTACAGTACAATTTTTAAATAACTTTGAGGTGTTTGTAATCAAGACATTAAAAGAGCACGCTAGCTGGACTTGAGAAAGCAACGCTATGTTATTTAAAATTCAAATGACCAAAAATAGAGTACAAATACATACCTATGTCATATGCCAAAAAGTCAGCAGAAAAGCACTTTGCACCATTACTCAGGGAAGTATCATTATGAGTATTCCCACCAAAAATGAGCATAGCTCCATTGATTAAGACAGCTGAATGAAGATACCTTGCAAAACCACTCTCTTTCAAAATAGTCCTGCAAAACAGAAGAACAAAGTAACATATATTACCATGCAAAAATCTATATTTTCACATATACACCGAGAAAGTTTATAGATGGAAACATTCATGGATGGAAAAAATATATAATCCAATGAAAACTAAAGCTATATTCAGTAAATATGATAAAACATATTCATTGTTTTTAAGATTATGAATTCATTTATAACACATATATTTAGTATTCATTTAAAAAAATCATTGTTTAAAATCAGTCACCATCTTACTATAGATTTCTTCGCTTTTTGTCTTTTGCTTTACCCTGTTTCTATAGCTCCTACCTCCTAATTTACAGTAATTGCTCTATACTAGGCTCTGTCTTGATTGTCCAGGCCTGCACCTGTTTACAAATACTTGTCTTAGTGACTAAAGGTCTAAAGAGTTTGTACACTGTCTTGGAGGAAGACAAGGACTCTGCTCCCCGTAGGGGTTATGATAGCAATCACCACAGTTATTTCAGCTACTCAGTTTTCTACTTTCCCTGTTCTCACATACAGATCTTTTCTATAGATTTCTTCCCTCCATTGTTGCATGTTGTTTGCTCTTACTGGTAAGAGTCACATTTTCCCCAAGATTTAACAGAAGTGTAATGCAGATCAAGTTTGTTAATTTGAACACAATTTTCACTATTTATTAGCATCACTGATGAGAGCAACCTTCAGAACTTTCCAACACATAACAACCTTATGCAAATCAGGCGTCTCAGCACACTTTACACTGAATTCCTAATTTATGCACATACGCATGTATTTTCAAACATTAATTCTGGTTAACTATATTAATGCCAAGTGCTGCATTTAGCTGCATGATGTTATAATGGCAATAGAAATACCCAGAAGACAGTAGGTACTTCCACAGTTTCAAGCCACTATCTAAGCCCAGCACAACATTGCTTCCCATTACCAATGCAACATTATGCAAATAATGCAAAGCAATGCAGGTATTACAAGCACTGTAATTCTTCATGATGTATTAGAAATAGCGTTCACACTAGGAAACAACAAATTGCCCTCCTCGCACCTTAAGAAACAAAGCTTATGCCTGATCTATATGGAGAATTGAAATCCCACGTGCATCTGAATAAAACAAGCAATCAGATTTGACTGTCAGACCACAGAACAACCTATGAACCTCAGCCACATCAGGCAGAGGAGGAGAGAAATAGAGACAGCAAGCACAAACAAAAGCATATATGAAAACAAAAACAAAGAAAAAAAAAGTGAAAAAAGAGTATATGGGCATTTGAAATCAGTTCTGATACTCTCTCTGCCTTGTGCACTGTCCTACCAGTGACGCATTCAGCTGCCTCAATGAACATTTTGAATACTGATACAGGAACAAAATCTTTGCTTCCTATCTAATAGTGTCTTTGTCCCATCCTCTCAACCAGCTTTCAGTCCCAGAGTAGGGCTTTCAGTGAAAAAATATTCATGAAACAAATACAACTTAAAATCTTTACAAGCTGTGCAGAATGCCACATTAGTGTAAGTATAGAAGCATTCATTATAAGTTATTAAAGTAATAATGAATAATAATATTCAAATAACTACTATTATATTATTGAATAGTCTTTCAAAGGATACAATGTCGCTTTGATCCAAGAATATAGTAAGAGATCGTTAAAATTCTAGCAATTTTAAAATATATAAAAGTAACCAAAAAAATTTAATGCTTCCAGCTACCATGAACTAGTGGCATTCAAAATAAAGAGCCTCAGTGAAATCAAACCCACATATTTCTAACAGGCTGATCTGGGAGCAAGTCTTGTATGCTTTAAGTTAAGCCATTAGCACTCAAGGCAAACACTAAATTGCAAGACTAAAATGTTCTAAGTAAAATATCTTGATCTCAAATTGTCTTTAAGGTAAGAAAAAATAAAAAAAATAAGGTCAACTTGCATATATAATACATATGGAGCATTCACAAGATAAAAGAAACTGATGGACAAGGAACTGAGAAAAAATAGAAATGGCAGAACATGAATCACTAGGTTCTCTATTCAGTCAAAGGATTTTTTCTCTTTTCCTTCAGATAATTTTGTGAAATATAACTTTCTGTAGTTCTTAGAGTTCTCTACTTATTTACATAACTTGTACATGAATGTGCATCAGCAGTACATTCATATATGGTAGCAGCACATGTACTATTTCTGCATGCTGGTTACATCTGAATAGGACAATATTTTCTGAATGTATATACATAGATTTAGAATATATGCAAAGCTTCCTCTCTACCATTGCTTTGGTGTGTAGCTCCATTAATCTGCTGGCTCAAAGCCTAATCCACAAGTCTTTCATTTTGTTGCAGGGAATGTACTGTTCTGCAACGTGCAAACGGCATGAAGGCTCCTACGTGACTTTACTAGAAGCTTCCTTTATGTTTATGGTTTTTTTACAGAGTGAGAAATAACTTAGTTTCCTCTATTACAAATCTGACTTACCATGTTCTAGTATTAACTTCATATTTGTAAAGATCATCAACTAATCCGTATTTATTACCAGGTAATGCTTTGTATCCACCATGGACATAAACAGACTTGGTCAGTTCATCATAGACACTAGTATGGCCATAGCCACCTTGCACAATTGCTCCTTTCGTTTCTGGTACAAGCCAAGAATTTGACCCTGGAAAAAACACACAGAAGACATCGGTTTCAGGCTTACTATTACAAAACACCACACTAGACTTCCTAAGTATGTAAGATCATTTTCAGTCTAATTCTAAATACAGCCATAACTAGCAACCTGTTTTTAGTAATTTTACACCAATGTATCAAATATCTGCAATTGGATACTATTATTAGACTGCTATGAGCTATTCTTAATTAAATCACAAGCACATGGTTGTTACAGGTACCAGGCAGCATCTCATACTCTCCCCAAATGCTCAGTTCAGCACGCACTTGGAAAAAAAGAATGAAATTTTTTGGAAAATATGAAACAGAGGTAAGATTCATTATCTTTTAACCATAATTTAGTCCCACCAGAGATGGCCCATGAGAATTAGGCACTCCAGCTATGTGAGGAACACCTGTACCAGCTGTGAGGAAACCAGGTAGAGAAGCCTGGCAGTAATTGAGCTGCTATGATTTGTGAGCTCACAGAAACATTTCAAAGAAGGCAGCTCTAAGTGTACATGGATACAGACACTGTGCTAGGGAACTGTAAAATGACAGCCACCAGATAAAACCACTCACAAAAGCTGTTACAAGTGAAGACTAAAATGCAATAGGAAAATATTTTGCTATAGCATTGAAAAAGGTAGAGAGATTGAATAACTTCTTGTTGCCTATGGCCCTGAAATCTTCTTCCCACCGCCACCTTGCCAGATGATGTTAGCCACACAAAGAGCAAGCCAGGAGATAGGTATTTCCTGGAGAAGTCAGCCTATTCAAAAGATAAAGAAGAAGCCAGTTCTACACATGTGAAATTGAAAAACTAAGTTTGCCTACAGCCTCTTGAATATTATGCCAGAAGAATACAAAATGTGGACAAGGACTTCCCAAGTACAGCAGTCTTTTCCTAATTCTTAGCCTAAGTTGGCTGCCTTTATAAAGTTACTTATCCAAGTGTAGTACACAACACCATACATCCTGCTTTATCTGAGAGTTTAAATTCCTTTTCAATTTTTATCTGATATTACGTAGGTAGTTTAAGATTTCCTCTTTATCCCAATTCTTCTGTTCAGTAAGTCTCACAACTTTCAGTTATTACGGTTGCTATTCTACTTTCATTAAGCAGTTTCCTGGCACTGCCTCTATCAGCAAGTTACATTTTTTCAGTAACAAAATAAAACTCTATGAAATGCAAGACAGCGCTTTTATTCCTAAACGCTTATAGCAAATTATAAAGTATGGATTGAACTGGAAGATCCGTGCTGATTTTTTGGGGTATGTATAAATGATATTTGTGTAATACACTAGTTATACCTGATACCATGTATTTACACTATTAATATGTACTGCAATGTAACTGGTATTTTATTCTAATCTCCATTTTGGATGTTATCAAGTTATTAAGAACTGCAATTCTGAACACAATCAACAGATTTATACCAATAACACCGCATTTTACATACATTGTAAAGAAGCATGCTAAGAAGTAGAATTACTTGATACAATTTACATATGGAGGCTGGTGAGAAGTCAACCTGCTGATATACCTTCCTATCACCAATTCCATCCTTATTTTTTGATATAAATACCGGTCCAAAAGATCAGCATATATGCTTTTCAGGGAAAAAACTACTACTACACACTATCAACATCATCATCAGCTTATTTACATAAAATATTTTGCATTTATATCTGACTGGCTCACATAACACCTAGAACATTTTCACAGTAAAAATTGCATACCGTATACTCTGTGACTTGCACAGAAACATGAATAGCTGTTCCTTCCTGTATATTTAAAATATGGATAACTAAGTTCAAGAAAGGTCCAGAGGCATCCTTCTGTCAAAATGAGTAAGTCAAAAGGAGTATTACAGTTTCTGCTTCTTTCTAAAATTTAGTTGAACTGTCTGAACTTTCACTTTGAAAACTGCAAAGCAGATATGCAGTTTTGATCTCGTTTGTGCTTCTTCAGCATCTTGAATACTGAACCATTCAGTACAGAAAATAGTTTCTTAAACAATCTGTCTGAATTTGAAGACATTGCTATGCAGCATATGATCTGATCTTTTTTTTAAAAAAAAAAAAAAAAACTATTCATCAGCATGGATCTTCACTTCTTTGTACTTCGTTGGTTTTTTGTTTGTTTGTTTTAACACAAACAACCAATCATCAAATGCATTTTCATAACTCTCCTCATATTAAAACTCAAAAGACATCCCACTCTTTAGAGCATTGGGTCAGTGGAAATATCTGGCTGACCAAATTGATCATGAAAATTCTGCAACCTCAACAGCCTAAAAATCCTAATTAGCCTAGAACTGGCAAGATTATTATTCCAATTCAATTTATAGTTTAAATACAAAAGAATATGGGGGGTGGGGGGTGTTAATTTCCCAGATATCAATTTTGTAAGTCTAATCGACAGTGTAAAACTTATAATTTTTCAAAATCACACACAAAAAAATAATTCCAGTAATAAGGGTTTCTAGTTTTGATTTTTAATTTGAATCTTTATAATAAACATGACATTTCTCCATCAACATCTGGGGGATTTTCAAGAGAATTCTACCACAGTTTCTCTTCCAATGCTCAGACAAGTCATTACGATAACTTCAGATATTTAAATCTGTCAGACATTAAACAGATAGATATGGCCATGAGCAGAAAAAAAAGTGACCAGAAAATTGCAAGAAGAATTAAACTTTTATGTCCAGTTTTGTACAACCATTTCCAGGAGACATATGAAGCGAAAGAATAAAAAATAAAAGAATTTTCTAGTACTATAGCTGGACATATGACTCCATTCCAAAATTTTGATGAACACAGTGAATGAAACTGGAGACCTTGAAGCAAGCTTTTTAAACAAATCTGGTTACATATGAATAAAGAACAGCAACATTTAGTGCTGACAGTAGGAGGAGTAGCGCTGAAAGCAGGAGGAGAGAGGAAATGTGGGCCTTAACCTGGTCTCACTAACATACCAAGGTTTAGAACAAAGCTTTTGTTGTCCTGCTCCCTCCCCCCAAAATAAATGAAAAAATAAATGTTAAAAATAATGGCAAACTGGACAATCTAAATGTACCAAACTGGTTACATCATATTTAAAAAACAATTACCTACAAAAGGAAGCATAGGTGGTTTCAATAACAGGACTTCAGTTACGTCCTCATACAGTGCCACAACGGGAAATCAGTAAATAAGCCATTACAACAGAAGGTGACTTGGGCACCAGAGAAGAAACAATGTACAAGATGCTGGCATTACTAACCAGACTTCTAAAGATCAGTATGAATTATTTCATTTTACAGCACTCACAAATTTAAAATATGGTAACTGAAAAAATTAGCAGCAGAATGACATTCAGAATGAATTGATGATCTTGGCTATCAGGAAAGAAAAAAAAAATCAAAATTCAACAATAAGTTGATGATATTAAGCACTGGGATTAGGAGAACGTTCTATGAAACTGAAGCTCATCAGTTGATGATGACAGCAAAGAATGAGTAGGTGCACTGCTTCATCAGAGAAAGTCTATGAGCCCTTAATGGTTTTCTAAAGGTAGCAGTACAGATGTCATTTTACTACATACCAAGTGAGGTGTTCCCAATAAAGCAAGACTAAGGTTACTTAGCCAGGCATTGGTGAATTTGCACCTAGAATATCCCACAGGCTTTTCTAATCATTCACATTCAAGAAAGGTGAACTCCTTGTGCAAAGGATGCAGAGATGAACTATTAGAATGAGACAGAAATGATGATATAGCCTTAATTAGGCTGGGAAAAACGAGGATTGGTGTCTATAAATATTATTCAAAGGGTATTCCAGGAACAGAGATGAGCTACTTACATTAAGCAATGTATCATCCAGAAAGCAAATGAATGTAAACCAGCCATTGATAAAAAGTTGGCTATGATTTAGATGACATGCAGCGACTAAAATTTTAAGTCCTGAAATAATTTTCCACTGTTGTTGTGAACAAAACTCAAACTGTTTAAGATTAATCCTCATCTATTTTATAAGCAATTATAAAAAGTGGTGTTTACATTAAAAAGCACTGGTTTTGATGGCCAAGATGATCCATTCCAGCCTTTTACTCAGAGCAAATTAATCACACACAAAGATATAACACCATTCCAAAGAATGCAAATCCAGAGAACTTCGAAACAAAAACTTTCTTAATCCTTTCCTTTTTTTTTTCTAGTTATTTTTTCATACAAGACTAGTTAGGGTGGTCACATTCAAAAAAATGGCAAATTTGAGCAATAAGCATTTTATCTTTTAAAAACAAATAATTGAAATAGCATTTGGAGATAACTAAAGGTGTTTCTAAACAGATGTTTAGAAAAAGTTTTTATTTGCAGGAAAAGGTAGCAAAGGTAGATACATTGGCCTGACTAATTCTTAACACATTAAAACCTTTGAACAGATTAAGTGAAAAGAACAAATTTCTAAGAAGCTATTCAGTGTCCCATCTTCATTTAATTACAGTGACAATAAAGTATAATTTTTTTCCTTGCAATTAAGAAACTCATGCTAACTTAGAAAAAACAGGAAGTACATATTACATCATAGGGCCATTTCTTTTAACTTCAAATAAATATTTTTAAATCAAAAGCAACCTAAAACCTACTTCTAAAGTCATTAAAAAAAAAAAGCCTAAAAATTGGAGTGATATTTTGCTGATCCAAACAAATTTCTATCTTCTAAAGAATAAAATAAAAATCATCGAAGGTTTATTCAGAGGTTTCATAATGTATAAGGAGCTTTTATATACTATGGTTAAAACAGAACACCATTGAGATTCACCTTGAGACTCACACTGTAATTCTCAGAAGGTTTATGAGGTATCGCTAACCTAAAGAGAAATAAATTTCCCTGGGGAGTAACCCAGAAAAGCTTTATGGTTCAAGTTAGTAAAATCAGTCACATAATTCCCATACCAAGATTTATGGTTTCCTCAGAAGTCCCAACTCCAATCATAGCAAAAAAGGACAACAGGAAGCTCCTTTGTTACTGCAATAACCATCATAACCTTGGAGTAGTAATTAATTCCTGTGCATTCACATGGTTACAAGACTTAGTTGACTTGGATAGAAATTACTGTCTTTACTAATCTGACAAACACAAGAGAAATTTTAAGACTATGCATGCATTCAATTTATATGCCTTGTTAATAGAACGCATAGCTATGGGAAAAGCTAAAAAAGTTATTTGTGTTTCCTGACTCAAAGCCTATGGAAATCAGGGTCACAATAACTAAAGAAGGCTTTAACAACACAATTCCATATATTAAGATCATGAAAGTTCCTTAACAAGATTCCTTAACAAGACTGGATCACTAGCAGTTTCAATTCATATGAATCAAAGGGAAAGTTTTGCACAATGCCTCCTTTGTGTAGGCATCTGGTAAAAGCTTGAAAAATACTCTTCATTAGAATTAAAAGCCATGGCTGATAACATTTAGAAAGAATAAAACAGTACAATCTGAAATGTTAACGCATTTTTGAAAGGAAAACAAAAAGGGACTAATTTTTCTTTCTATAACATGAGAAGAGCTTTATTCTGAGAAGTTTTCTTTCCAGTTCAGGTGGATTCACAGCAACACTTCTATCATTTCCCATAGCTTTTACATTTGGATTCTAAGCTGCCAAATTCCCCAGAAACTTGTCATTCTTAGTCCAAACCACTATCTGGAATTTCATGGTTAAAAGTGATCCTACAACTGCACAATTGTGGATAAATGCTGCAGCTGACAGAGAATTCAGGAAAGTTTACCACAAAATTCATTTCGGGGTGTTAGGAAGAGGGAGAGAGATGCAATGAGTTAAAATGAAACTGCAATAATTTGGCTTGATTTTTTTGTGTGTTTTTGTTGTTGTTTTAAATATATGCGTATTTGCAGTCTGTTTTGCTAATCCTCCACCAACAGAGCTATTTTAAAACATTCAACAAGTTTCAACCATAAGGACAGCAATAAAATATCCCAGACAGAGAAACTTTTACATATCAAAGTGAATCACATGTTCCTCATCCTTCTTATCTTCCTTCCATTATTAAACTTTCCATAATAAGTAAGAACAGTATTGGTATTTCTTCTACACACTAAATAATAAACATATGGAAAAGCAAATCATCTGAATTTCAAGTATACACTAAATTGAATGAACATGCAGAAAACTATAAATTGTTCTTCGTTGTTGTTCTTCCTTAACAAGTCTTCAAGAAAAGACCTCCTCTCTGATAGTTTATAAACAAACTACAGAACAACACAAAACAAAAAAATCCTTTCAGAACTTTTTTCAAAAAAGCTGGCCTTAAATACTTAATAAACCTTAAAATACTGTTGCGAAACATCATTGCTAAGATGAGAGATTTTTAGTAGGTTTATGGAGCTTAACCAAATTTTTCTATGGGGAAAAAGCACATCATTGCACTCTTCCTTTTAATCCCATTCTCTTTCAGCCTTCTTCAATATCACTACAAACTTTCAACACTACCATCACCATTAATTCCAGGAACCATAAGAACCCCCTAAGTTTTGGAGGTACTTCCCCATCCCATAAATCTGCTCAAACGGGGTCTATATACACACATGTAGAAATGCAAGTAAATAGAAACTATTTGAAAGGCATTTATTATGTCTTTATATAAAAATATTACTTTGAAATTTCGTAGGTATGCATGCCATTATTGCTTAAATAACTGTAAAAGCTTCAGATCAATTCTACAGAAAACAAGGACTGAAAAAAAAGACATGATTATTTGAATTAGTGACTATATAAATATTCCTAAAGATGCATTAATAAGGTGTATTTTCAAGATCATGCCATTAGAAGTATAGCTTAGAAGTAACACAGAAGATAAAATGTCTTGGTTTATTTAATTCTAACATTTTATATCACCCATGAGAAAAGCTTGCTATGGAACAATGGGAATTCCAGACAGACATGATGGGTTATTTACAAAAAATATTCTTAATTTTCTTTTATTTCTTCTATTCGCAACAAGTATACACTTCAGATAAAAGCCTATACATAAGGACAAGCTAAGTTATTCATATTGAAAATACACAGGAATATATTACAGCAACTAATCTAAGAATCTTCAAATTAGCTAAATTCTTTTAATAACTACTCTTTGTTGTATTCTGTTTTGCCGTTTGGTTTTCACTCCATTCACCCTCTTTTACTCAACTATGTAGTAAAAACATTAAGCATATGGTAAAAAGAATAAGTTCCATCAGAATATTAACAAGTGTTTAGAATTTTTTGTTTAAGCCTTTACCCTCTTTAGCGTACCACAGCCACGTACAAAATAACAAATAGCCAAAGCTATTATACTCCAAAGATGTATGAATGTTGCTGGCTAATAATAAATCGGATCTACGTAGTTAGAAAAGAGATGATTTTATTCATACTGCCAAATATATATTTTCCTTAGTGAGAAGAAGCGTTCTTAAGTTAAAAAATATTTTTTTCCTCAATAAATGACAAAAAATATATATTTGAAAGTGACTTACTAATGTAGTATTCTTGCACAATGCTTGTATAACCATATATGGCAGAATATCCAAAAATGATAATCATAACCACATCTCTGCTGTCCAGCTCTACTATGTGTGCTGAATGACCTTCCACAGCATACTGTTGGCCATGTACAAGTACTGCAGGAGTTCTGATACTCCACGTTTGACTGTGTATGTTGAAAATCCACAGTTCATCGGTGACATTGCCATTATTTGTTTCAATTTTGCCTCCATACATGTAGATGTCTTCCTGTAAAAATTGGGAGAGAGCAGTTAATGGATTATAGTAAGATAACATCTGAACTGCATACTTGTGTGCTGCCTAATACTTCATAACTGAACGATCTGATTTAAATCTTCACATTTAGCTGATACTACATTAAACAGCTCAATATCAGACACTAGTCCCAGACAACAATATTTAAGCTAAATCAACAGCGATAAGGAGAATGTTTCACTGAAGAATAAACCCAGTCGTGAAAATGACACCAAAATGAATCTCAACTGGATTACTTCAAGCAGAAAAGCTTTAATTACATGACTCTAATTCATACTGCAGCTATTAAAAAATAAAAAATAAACAAACAGAAAGGGGTTTATCCTGTTTTCTTAAGGAATAGCTCACAGAACTAAAATGTGATTTACCATACACTCAATCTATGGGAATTTAATTTGGCATATACACAAGGGAGAATATTTTATCTTAATAACAACGTAAGTTAAGTCCTCAGAAACTTCACAATCATTCACAAATGAGCCCAAAGAAAAGGGACCATGTCTGTACAGCATCCCTTGGGCACATTTGCTAACAATCACATCCCAATGGGAGAGTTAGTTGAGTACTAAAGGAATGCAAAACAGCACGGTCTTCATGAGCCACACATCAAAACAGATGGCATTGCTGTTTGAGATAAATAATGAGTGATTTACTTAAAAATTGACTTGAAACCGATTCTACTATCTCTCTAATTTCATCTAGAGTAGCAAACCAAGGCATGTAAGTCACTGAATGAATTTCAGCTTGTTGGCTTCACTCACTGGCTCACAGTTCAAGGACAGTTTATCCCAGGTGGAAGAATACTGCCTCTGGTTCTGAGAATGACAGTTAGCCTTTGCTAGGACATAATGAGTCCACATGCAGTCTGCATCTCAGCCACATGGGGTTTGGGCAGTTGTCTCCTGCATACTGCAGTATAATGAATACTCAGGTTTAACTCAAATTCTATCTTACTTTCTTAAGAAAAAAAAATAAAAAAAATCAAAACTGCAGGCACAGTTAACTACTGGGCCTCAGGAAAAAAAAAAAAAAAGACAGGAAAAGAAAAAACTAGAAGATAAAGAAATTGCCTAATATAAGAAGCTTGAATGAACCATGGGGAAAATTCAGTCTTATTTTAAAAGGAGCTGATGGGATCTAAGTAGAAATGTAAACTAAGCGTTACTGTCTTCATACACTTCAAGAAAGATGAACTCAAACTGACAGATGAGTAAAAAATAAATGATCAGTAGATTGACATTCTATTTAGACTGGCAAAACAAAGGCTTGAGGTGGTTAGGATGTTGTCTGTATACCTAGTGGATGGTAAACAACATAGAATCAATCAACACATGAAAAACTTCCCCACTCCTGAGAGAGGCTAGTCAGTAAACAAATGATTAAACTGTCTGACCTGTCTTTAAGAGCACACTTAATATTTCTGCAATTTTAAACCATTCTTTCATTTGATGTAGGTAAACATTTCTTGATTTGGAAGTTAAAATTGCTCCTGTGCAATGATACTCTGTGTTAGAGATTAGTCTGGACTTGTCTTTGAACAAAAGATGTTTACACCCTCCAGTATGAATTTACCTTAGGATGTGGTATATCTGAAACCATTTTTTCCTATGAGATAAAACAGTATTTCAAAGAACTTGGGTAAAGACCAAGAAAAACCTGTGACGGGGCACTGACTGCACACACATCCAAAGGAGTTGTCTTTGTGGGATGTAAAACACTGGAGGAATCTACAGGTGTCAAAGAAGCAAGACAGATTAAATTAAAAAGTCAGAAAAAATATTAAATAGAATTTCTGAGATACATATTTATACATATATGTATAACTTATTTCCACACCAAGAGAAGAAAATATTCCTCTTGGATTTTTCTGGGACTTCGTCCATTTCTTCCACTTACTGTTACTCTTAAAAGATCCTCATGAAGAAAGTCCCTAAAAAACCTAGTGGAAAGGAAGATAAAATATAAAAACCTGATAGCAAATTTCTCAAGAATCAAATCAGCTGAGATGATCCTATATTTAAGTTCCCCCAGAAAGAAACTGGCAGGTGCTTACAAAAATAAAAGTAAAAAAAAAAAAATCTGAAAATTGTTGTCCAGATCCCAGTGTTTCCATTTAATTTTCTTGAATGTGCCAATCACAAGAGAGCTGAGATCACACACATTCATCTCTTCACCTTTAAAATTTATTTCTGAGAGTAATCAAATAACATTGGTCTGCTATCAGTGATAAATAGATTTCCTGGTAAAGATGAAAATAAACTCCAGTGGACGATTGTTCTGAAGTGGGAAGTGTAAGAACAGGTAAGCAAATTCATGATACAATTTCTGTTTCAGCAAAGCTTAAGTTTTATCTGTAGAATACTAAAACATCAACTTCTTGACACGTTCTGACCCTACAGGAATGAGTAATGTCAAGGCAGCTGCAACTTTCTAGAGCATGATAGAGACATTAACACAGGACATAACCACCCCTTTCCTTTCTGAGGTAAAACACTCAGTATCTCAACATTTGACTCATTTCCTGCTGGGATAATCATCATGAAACGCATCAATGGTAAAGAGTGAACCTACTTCCTAATTGGTTCTTCAGCTGGACAAACTGGACCAATACTAGGTAGAATTTATAGTTCATAACAAGACACATATGAAAAAATTACTATTTATTAACCTCACTTTATCTGTGCAAGATTAGGTATCCAGGTAACTGGGTGCTACAACTCTAGAAATAAGACTATCCAAACATAAGACTTATCTCAAAAATACGTCTGACATCAGCAATGACTGATGTTGTCTATAATTACAGTAACAAGATAAATTTTGTCCAGTAGCTTTTATAGTACTTTCCTAATTCCATCATCTTTATAGAGAAATAACATGTCAATGTTAACTGGGTTTTTGGCTTTTGACACAGATGTAAAAACACAGGCTTCAAGCTTCCGACCGACCTGCCCTGCCTTCCATACATGTTTTGAGGAGGTACCTGCTCTATTACATTCAGGAATTCTGCTTTCCTCCTGCGTCCAAGGGACATCTAAAATCCCTGTCTTGAGTGTTGAATAAAGCATCATGCATTTAGGTAGGGTTAAGGGCCAAGAAAGCAACATGGTAACAGAAGTAATAGATCTGATTGAGCTTGTTTCTTAGTTCTTAAAGTTTACAGGCAGGAGGGTGGGGGTTATTATAGGGGATCTGTGGGCTAGTAAAACACGAATAGCATAAGCAAATATTATTCTTAAAATTAACCTAGATAGATCAGAGCTCATTCATTATACTGCCAAACAGAACTAAGGTAAATCAGCATCTCTAGCATAATCAACTAATTTCTCTTTTTTTCTTTTTTTAATACAGACAACTGATTACAGCAGCAAGAAGAAGCTAATTAGGTAGTTGCAAATGAAATATAACAGTATTTAAAGAAAAGATTTGAGACTGAGCAAAGACAACACACCAAAAAAAAAAAAAAAGTGACCTGAAGAGCCACATGAACTTCAAAATGATTACTCGGACAGCTGACAACGTCCTCCTCACAGTTCTACTTAAATGATTCAAAGTTCAGATAAAAGAACACTTCTGAGACGAGCAATCTTTATAAATGACACAGCAGATCCTGTACACGAGACTATTCACAGAGTTATACAGAGAAAAAGACAAGAAGGTCATGACAACTGCTTTATCGACCACAAAAACAGATTTAACTAAGCTTTGCTCAGGGCTGTTTCTAAGATTAAGGAGTTCCTAGAGCTGCTAATAAAAAAAAAATAATAATAATAAAAACACTTTACAAGTTCGCAATGATCAGATGAACATGAACCAAAAACTACAGAAGAACTACAAAATTAAATATCTTACATGCATATTTATAAAGGACAAAAGCAATAGTCAGGTATTAAACTAGGCACACAAAGGTGAACATTTTCTGGAAAGTCTAGGAAGATATTGCACAAAGGAAACAAAGTGCAAGTGGTCCTCAACAGCCTAAAGATGCTAAAAGAAAATAAGGAGTCCCGTTATAAACCAAGCAGAAATCTAGGTATGTACTAAAGGCAAGGCTTTCTGACAGGCACAGTACAGATACAGATTTTCAAGAGCACTAGTACATAAGTGTTGCTCACCTTTGAGCACACGAATGAAGTACACTACATTTGTTAGTAAGAAGATGGCATAATGAGGTGAACAAAAACAAGTAATGGTTTAAAAACTATGTGTCCTTGTGAAATTAGTGAGGAAAAGTGACAATCTGGACACATGTTGCAAATGAAAGATGTTAAAAACTGCACTCCAGAGCCTGGAGGAGCACAAAGGCCAAGAGGGAGACTGAGACAGAACACAAAATAGCAGGCAGTAAGCATCAAGGAGACACAAGGCCTCCAACACATTTCTATTTTGGGGTCCTGTCTTAGCAATGTTTGCAGAGTAAAGACTGCAGGGAATTATTTACTCGAAAAATAACCTTGTTCATTTCAGATATATTACTTTACACCACTAAATTTACCTAAGTTACAGAAACCCCTGTAAGAGGTAAGATGAGCAGGTAGGCAGTTCACTCACTCACGACATAGGAAGAAACCGACGTACCACAACAGCTGGTTTCTTGGCAACTGTTCACGTAAAAGCAAACAGAACAGCCAACAGTATTGTTTGTTTGTTGCAAGGGAATGAAAAAATTTCCAATAGATTTTACCAGTTTTACAAATCAGATTTTTTTTCCTCTATGACAAACAATACAAGAATAATCCATTAAGTGATCATGAACAATATCCAAAGTGTATTTTTTTTTAATTTAAAAATAAAAAACAAAACACACACACACAAAGTCAATTACTTTGTGTGACCTAAACAGATGGTATAGAAAAAAAATTATAGACTTCTGGTAAACAAACAGCAATCAGCCTAGCAGTCTGAGCTGTATAATTTAAAAGGCAAAATTCTTTTACAAGCCTGAAAAAGAGTAAGAGATTTCAATGTGCGTTTATCCTTAGGATTATTCTAATGAAGGAAGTCAGGTATTTACATGAAAGCACTAATTTCTGTAAATTAATAAAGGCCCCAAATCCAAATATAAATCCTCTGCTTTTAAGAGTATAAATAAATCAATAATAAATTAACTATTACCACAGATACTTGCACACTCAAAGTTTCATAAGAACAAAGAAATGTACAGAATTTCCATAAAATAGGCAAAATAATTATTATTTTTAATAGAGTTAAAAGGATGAAAAAAGAAAAAAAAACGACCAGCAATCTGGTATGTTAACTAAAAATTCTTTCATGAGTCTCCTTGTCAAAACTAGAAGACTATAGCACCTTCGACATTTGGAACTATTAATATGGAAGTTTTCATAGGCACTTGCAGGACACAGTGACATTCATTTTATTTTAGAAAAATATTCTAATTTTTATTAAGCAAAGTAAACTGTATTTCTCAGGTTTATTAAAATACAGGAACTTGGCTCCTTGAATAAATATTTACAAGGAGTTGTTCAAATAATAGTACTAAAAGGAACAGGTCCTTTTTCAGAAAAACATGTTGTTGACATTCACGGGGTTCAAATATTGATCATATCTCCCTGTAGTCAATAAGCTTCAGTAACAACTTTTGTCAGGACATATCAGGCAACCTGATATTTCACTTCAGAGTTTGGATTCTATTAGAAATTTTTCAGCTTTTTGCGTATGGAATTGATACTCATTTTTAAAATACCTCCACACTGCTGCTGGATATTAGTTCAAGGTATTATATAAGTTCAAGGTATTACTTCAGAGAATGATTCAATTAAGTCAGTTAATTGAATGACAATATCTGTTAATTGAATTATATATTTATTTATATATCCTATATATCTTAAACTAGTGACATTTTCCTGGACCGCTGCTGTATTCAAAACATAAGACAGTAAAATAAAGCAGCATGTTTTTGGAAAAGGCAAAATTTGAAATACACTTGTTTGTCTGAACATTCCTACATGTACAGAAAACTAGGCCAAAGACAAGTATGCAAATAAAACTATGTGAACCAAGCTCTAAAATTGTTTAACTAAGGTATAAGCCAAAATTTTAGTACAGAGAAGTCAGTCTGATCTTTTGTAGAATATTTAACTAAAACATATTGAAAATGATTAAGCAACTGACTGTTTAGAAAAGCTATCCACTTTAAGATCTGCTAAACATAAAAGGCATCCATGCTTAGACTTCAACTTTCAAACCACTTAAAATATAACGTTGAAAAAAGGAATGAAAAAGATTCCAGTTTTTCATAAAGAAACCAATCTCTTCATAAGTAAGGTCCACTTAATTTCAGAGGAACTCTGAATAGGCTCTTATCTAGACTATATACTAGAAGCATGAGATGGTTCATCTTACCCAGTTCTCAAGGACTTCTGAGGTCCGCAAATTGGAATTAGAAAGCAAGCTGTGCATAGGATGTAATTGAAAGTCATAAAATAATAAGAGCATGCAACTTGCTGGTACAACTGGCTAATAAGTATTAACAGAACAGTTAGAAAAGACTCTTACGTTCCTAGAGCTGCTGTTTCAAATTATACTACAATAGCCTACATGAGTAGGCATATAAAAGTACGATAAACTAATAGACAAAAGAGTGTCTCAATCATGTTAAGGCAGGAAAAGTTTCACTCTTGTTTTGTTTAGGCTAATAAAAATACTGGAAGAGTATATATACACTCAACTTCAATACCAATTAATTTAGAAAAGGAAACAAAACAAATACCCGTTTTAAATAAAGCTTTAAAATTAGAACATTCATAGACCTCAAACGAGTCAAATTAAGTTTGTCTACATATAAAATGGCTCGTATACTGGGAAACATCTTTACAATTACAGCTACGTCAGCCTGCCTGTTTGCTTCATTCCTATTTCCAGTCTCAAGAGAATCTAATTTCAATGCCCAGTCATCCTTCCACTGTCACAGGACTACTAGCAACAGTTTAATTATGATGTCAAATTCTGTGATGTGACCAGAAGTTCACTATTCCCAGCAGTGACCATATACTCACTCTCTATATCCCGTTGTACTTTATTCCAGGGATCTAGCGTTTTTCAATATACCACCTAACATCCTATCTAGTCGTAGTTTGCAAGAGCTGTATGTACCTACTTAAAAACCTCACAAGCCGTTTCCTCCAGTCTCTCCATAATCATTTTTCTTTTATGATTTATTTCAAAGTATGTTGACATTTTTCAAGTATCAAGATGCCTGGAACTATATACAATCTTTGAGATATGGGAGAACCAATTGCTAACAGAGATAGGTAACGCCTTTCCAATAACCAGTCTGAAGAGGCACTGAAGGCAACACTAACAGTTTAGCTGGTCTAAAAGCAAGAACACTTTTATACTCACTCCACTATAAATGCATAAAAAGTCTTAGTCACTTGTTATAACTATACATCAGTGGGAGTCTTCTGATCTCTTTTCTTCAGAGTAAAGAAGTACAGTACTTCAATTTTAACTAAAGAAGCTTTCTGAGGGAAATAGGCACAGTAACTTATTTCATTCTCCACAGAGTCAATTATATAGCTTCAATTTACCTTGCACCACAATCAGGCAATACTAGCTCTGTGCTCTCACTCTGGTCTAGCACAAGGCTTTGAATCTCAGGAGCTCAAGTCAAAAACTTAATCTAATTTCTTTGTGGATATTTTTTTTCTCTCATCTAAACAGAAAATGTTACACAATGACTAGCACACAGCTCAAAACACAGCTCAAAACTGCCATCTCTAGGTATTAGATGATGTTCAACTGCTCTTCACCCTAAATTATTCTTTTGCTTTTCAAGAGACTGAATACATGAAAAGAAAAAATATATATATCTGAACGAGTTAATTTAAGAACTTATTGTAAAAAGGATGTGCATTTTCACTTCAGATTTCTTCAACTTAAATGATCAGCTCCTTTGGTCCATGCAGCTTTTGATATTTGATATAAGTGCTAGCAGAAGCAGTGTATCAGTAGTTAATTATTTGACACTAGTGGTGTTGTGTTCGTTACTAGTGGATTTTAATTACTAATTAACATGTGCCTTTGACAACAACAATGCTTCTTAACTACACACTTGTTTGTTACTTCATTACTATTAATGAGTAGCATTTCCTCACTGAATGAAACATCTCTGAATCACAAAGCTATTTCCATGGGCAGACAGCAATAGTACAAGGGGTAACAGTTTTAAAATGAAACTGGGGAGACTTAGATTACATGTTAGGAGGAAATTCTTTTCTCAGAGGGCAGTAATGCACTGGAACCAGCTGTCCAGAGAAAATGAGGATGCCCCATCCATCCCTGGAAGCGTTCAAGGCCAGGCTGGATGGGGCTTAGAGCAACCTAGTCTGCTGGGAGGTGTCCCTGCCCATGGCAGGGGGGCAGGAACTGGATGGTCTTTATGGTCTGTTCCAACTTAATGCTTTCTATTATATTTTCTGGTTATCCTTCAGTCTGGAACATCTCAAGAAAATATTAGCATTCTCAAATAAGAAAAGGTTAATTTATATTTTAAGCCTTTATTCTGAACTGCTAAATGATACATTACTTGAATGTTTCCCAACTAAAAGGTCCACATTCCACAAGAACTGTTATAACCAAAGATAGCAGTCAGAGTTAACCTTTCAAAGAACAGATAATACATTAGTAATGAATCATGGAACTGAAGAGAAAAGTAATTTTTGAGTCCCTGTTGGGGCATGCACAGAAGAATCTAGTCATATTATTGCTGTAAAACAGCTCTACAATACTAGCCACAGCATGTACAGATTCAGCATCTCAGGAAGAGCAACACAAGCCAGGAGAGGGTGTGGGGGGGGGAACCACCCACAATTCTCCTTAACTTCTAAAGGAACACTATATAAAAGGAAGACTGTTCATAAAAAGAATGAAGAAACTGAAAGGATAAAATATTTAATGACAATATGATGACATTTTAAGGGCAGCAGCACAGATCCCATGAATGCTTTTTATTTAATTTAAAAATAAAATTAAATATATACATATATATATATACACACAGTTTCCCATTAGTAACACCAAAATAAATCAAGCTTAACTTTACAAGAGGATAACGGAGAACTGTTAGAAGTCAGAAAAAGTACTTCAAAATCTGCTTCAAATCCAGGAGATTAAATTGTGGAGACATATAAGGCAAGCCAAGAAACAGCTTGATGAGTTGCCTGCAAAATTATATATAAAGTACTACCATACTACTTTGCAAACGCATTAAAAGTACAGCCAACTAGATGATTTGTGGTGCCAACAGACAGTACAGAATATTCTAAGATACAGCCTTGGCAATAAAATTCATCTTTGTATTTGAAGTCTTCACAGTAGACTTTACAGGTATTTCCATGGCAGAAACTGCAAAATAACAGAAATAACAAAAGCTCATACTAAAGGAGAAAAAAGACAAAACAATCAGCAACAGGCCATCAGGATCAGTTCTGATGGAATTTAAGAATGAAACAGCTGACCACTGTCTCATGTGTGTAATTCCCTCCTTAAACATGTGCCAATACAAGACTGAAGAACAGCAGACAGAAAGGACAGAATTAGCGAACACACAGACAAGACAGATTGAGAAACATTCAAACAGCTTTTGAAAACAGAAGTTACATCCTAAAAATGACTGAATTTTCCTGAAAGAAAAAAAGGTCTGGTTGATACAGTTACCTGGAATTTCCAAAAGATGCTTGATATTGTTCCTTATGCCTTAAAGAAACTAAGCTGCTCGGGGAAAGGAAAAACACGTAACTCAAAGATAAGTAACTCAACGAAGCTTGGGAAAAATGGTCACTTTTTACAGTGAGGAGAGGTCATCAGTGGTATCCCACAGAGAACAACTGTTTGTTCAACAATCTGGCATAGGAACAAAAAAAGCCAAGCAAAAGCAAAGAAATGAAGAAAAAAATCTCATAATACTGAACATGCAGTACAAGGACAAATAGACAGACATACAAAAGTTCATGTAGATAATCCTCAAGATCTGAATATAAACAAAACAATTTTAAGTCTGTACATGTAGTGGTAAGGTTTTAGTTGACTGGAATTAGATCATGATATTGTAAATGACAGTTCTGTGAAAATACCAGTACAAATCCAATAGCTCGTTTTCAAAATGCTAAAATATTTTTAAGAATTATGAGGAAAAAAATAAGACTGCTATAAAGAACTAAAGAATATCAAGATTAAATGAGCAAGTAGCAGTATCCCAAAAGGTGCTATTTCTCCACACAATACCCCAAAATTCTTTGGCACAGAATAATATCCATTATCAAAAAAAAAAAAAAAAAAAAAAAAAAGGAAAAAGATCAGAAAGTGTGAAAAAAAGACAAAGTTCTAGTATTTTCATAGAAATAATACTCTTCATATATATATTACTAATCACAGAAAATCCTAGTTGCAAACTAGGAAAATGTTCTGAAGAAGCTTCTATGTGTTCTTGCCTTTTTTCCTGACATTCTTCTCCAGGCATTCACTGCTATCTCTTATTTGAACACATTACCAGGCTAGATAAACGTTCTGGTCTGGCTTAGTACATTATTTTTTTGTTCTTCCTTACTGAAGTTGTCTGAGGCAAACAACTGGAAGTTTGGGATTAAAGAAATCTGTACTTCTCCATCACATTTAACATGTTTGCCATTATCCGTCAAGGGACGCTGCCACCAGCCCTGTGTGCTGGGTTCAGCCCCTGTGGTATGGTGCCTGCTTAGCCTTGGCTCCCAACTTGCTTTCCCTCACACCACAACAACCACAATTAAAAAAGCTAAAAATGCTATAGATCTAAGTACTATAGAAGACACTAATACAAAGTGTTTAGGGACTAGACATTGAATTATCCTTAAAAATCTATGAATCATTTTACGATTGCTAACAGCACACACAAAAATTAATTAAATAGAAGGCTAAAGAGTCCAAACCTGATACAAAGCAAGAGTGTGTCCATATCTCTGGAGTGGCCCTTTGGATACAGGTACTACGTTCCATATACTGCTTTCCAAATTGTAGCTAGAAGAGAAATAAAAAAGTAATTTTTTTCTACCTGCATATAGGGCCTTTTGTATGTTTGAACGAATTAAACTTCTGTTTGGCAAAGTGTGCACACTTGATCTGTCACTGTTTATCTGATGTGATAATCTGTTATAGCAGCAGTAACAAAGTCATTTTTAATTATTATAGCAATGTACTAACTCATGATAGCATACTATATGTTCACTGAGGAAAAGTCACGAACATCTCTTTCAGGGACCAATCAACAATTTCAAAAAATGGGACCATAATAAAAATCACCTGACTTACTAGAAAGTTATATGAAACTAGGTTACTAAGCTCAGTTATCAGCAACATACACACACACACACAAACTGCCTATGCCACAAACTTCTGCATTACTTCGAAGACTTGGTAGTGAGCAGCCTCTCATGTAGATGGCTGGTTTTATTTCCATTAACTTTTAATTAACTATTAAAACACAATGCAATGGAGGAGAGGTTAAAAAAAAAAAAAGCAGGCAGAAAAGGAAAAAGACCAAAAGACAACGGGATTTCTTTTGGATAATTACAAAGGTTGCAAAAGAAAACAAGATAGACAAAAACAGGAGAAACGGACACGTTATAATTAACATGTTATAAATAACATGCTTATTATAAGAAAACTCTAAGCAGAAAATAAGTTAATAAATAATCTTAAAAAAAAAAAAAAAAAAAAAAAAGTATAGACCTTTCACTTCAGTTGCAGGATAGATGTACCTGTGTTGACATTTTGTTTTCCCTAAGCCATATCAGAGGGGATATCATAAGGGAGAAATCACTTACTTCAACACCATTTGGAATGAACTGTAGTTAAAAGTGTATCCTCCAATCACCCACATAAATTTTCCGTGTAGAACTGCCTTATGGGAAGCCCGGCCCACAGAAGGGCTGAATGGCTTTACATTTGGTAAAATCCAGTAAGACTCCGTGGAAGGGACATTCAAAGAACAATCTGGACCTGTTTTGTAAACAAATGTGCAATTTGTACAATCTGTTAGACAGAGATGTTAAAGCCAATAAAGCAGAAATGGGGAAGGCTTAATTACAGATGTCAGGATTGCTCATTCTGATAATATACAGTATACACTTTTATGTTTAACAGATGCTCAATGAAAAATTGGCAACAAGAGGCATCAGTCAAATTGGAAGTGCTACATTAGCTTAAATAATGATGCATTTTGGTATTCTTCTCAGAAAACATACTGTACGAGTCAAATTGGAAGCAAGGCATAACATCATGTTTTTAGATGCAACGTAGGTCTAAAAGGTGTAGCACAGTATAAACAATATGCTACCTCTGGAGAAAAACTATACTGTGTTTGAACTAACCCAAATAAGGTTATATTAAAGCAAATAACATTACAGTAGATTACATTACAATATCTGTTATTCTATATGAAGTTTCAGGAATACAAATTTGGCCTTTGCCAATGCCATTTTGCACTGTCTTTCAAGACGACAATACACACTACATTGATTTATAGAAGACTGCTTTGGGTATTTAAATTTTATAAAACCCAATTAATCAACCTATAAAACTACAAAAGCCTATAACCATATATTATTTTGGAATATATTTTAGCCAATTATTCTTGCTAAATGAAGAAAAATCAAAATGTGTCATTTCTAAAGTTTAATTATTTTAGAAATCATATATACAACATATTATCCATTTGATGTCTAATAAGCTGTGATCTCTTTGACACTGGGTTGGACTCCAGATACTAGAAAATAGAAAAATTTTAAAGCCTTGTTATTTAAAACCTCAATATATTTACAGTTCTGCTAAAAAAAAAAAAAAATAAAAAAATAAAAAAAAAAACAGCATGTGAGCTATTTGCCTCTTGTCAGTGACTCTACAGCTTTACTGCCTGGCTTTATTATCTAGCTGGAAAAACACTGAATTTTTAGGACAATGTGTTCTACCTTGAGCATTATCAATCACAGGACTGAAATTTTTATCATCAGCGTTGGCAGACATATTGTATGACAGCTAAATGATTCCAGTAATTTGATGCTGATACTGTAAGCAGTGTTATGTCCCTCTCGGCCTGCCTAGCTGGAATAAATCCTTCATTTCACATTACTAAAAATCAAAGCTGTTGAAGTCACACTGGGCGTAACCTTCTTAAAGAACTCTGTGGTAGCATGCTAAAAAAAATAAGCAAGCAAAAAAAAAAAAAAAACCAACAAAGCAACAAACGAAAACCTGGTTTTCATCCAAAGAAACATAAATAGCCAAAATTCTAGGATGTATAGAGGTGTATAGATTTAAGGCTGCCCAGGGAAGTGGTGGAGTCACCATCCCTGGAGGTCTTTAAAAGACGTTTAGATGTAGAGCTTAGGGATATGGTTTAGTGGGGACTGTTAGTGTTAGGTCAGAGGTTGGACTTGATGATCTTGAGGTCTCTTCCAACCTAGAAAATTCTGTGATTCTGTGAAGGCAAAAATGTATGAACTCAGTTTCTTGAGGAGAAAAAAAAAAAAAAAAAAAAAAAAACTTCAGGAGTAACAAAAGCCAAAAGAAGTCACCAATGTTAAATGAAGGAGATGTAAAAATAAGGAACAAAAGAATTGCAAGGAAGAGAAATTAAGAAGCTAAATGGGGCAACAGAGAATTAGATTCTTACTGAGGAGGACACACCACCTGCTCAGAAAAGTCTGGGTACAGGTAAAAGGAAGCTGGCACAGCTAAACAGCAGTGTAAGGCAGGTTAGCAGGATACTATTCAAAAAGATCAAACCATGATCAAACGAAGAAAAAGAAAAGATAACAAAATATAGCATATTAAACATAAAAAACTACTATTAGGTAGGTTTGGTTTTATTTTGAGTTGTGTTTGCTTTGGTTTTGTTTGTTTGTTTTAAGGATCTAACTAAAATAACATCCCTGACGCATGAGAGAGCAGCACGTGACTTTCTTTTCTTTTTAAAAAGGTGCCAGGAAAGATCTGGAAAATTACAGGCCTGTTATGCTCATGTCCCTACCATACAAATCAGTATAAGCTAAAAGAATGGTCAGAATTAGTCAATAGACAGATAATTGCAAACTACACGTAAAAATCAGTACAGCTTTTGCAAAGAGAAGGCCTGTCTTTCTAACCTGGTAGAAGTTTTTTGATGATACCAAGATGGAGTGATCCGTTTGATACGCTGACGTGAATTTTCACAAGGATTTTAACAAATTTCCTCAAATACCTCTAAGGAAATTTGACTGTTTGTAGAAAGAGAATGAAGGTCTTTGCACAGCTAAATACCTGACTGTAAGCTAGAACTAAAAGACCAGACTAAAGGAACCCATCTAAAGGGACAGAGGTCACCAGTGGAATTCTACAAGGATTTCTGCTTGTGCCTCTGCTACGCAATGTACACGTTAACGATCTCAAAAGTAAAGTAGTGAAGAAAGCTTGCTGATGATGATGATTTATGGAGGGTAGAAAAAAATAAGAACAGCCTTTGATGAACCTCAGAAGTTCTTACGTGGCTGAGCAAAACAATTAGACATGAAATTCAATATAGATTAATGTAAAACTATGTAAGCGATGTTCTAGCTCAACTAAACAGATGATAGACTCGGCTAACTGTCACTATTCAGTAGCAAAGTTCCAGGTTAAGAAACTGCCACAATAATGAAAATGCCACAATACTCAGCAATAGTCAATAAAATAAACCATAGGGTAGGAATAGAGGACACCATTACCCCAATGAATAAATCAGTAGTTCATGAACACTTAGAAGACTGTGAGCCCTTCTCAAAAATAAAAGATATATTAGAACTGGAGACTATTTACAGTAGAGTAACGATGATATTTAAAGGAATCAAATTGCTTCTGTAATTGGAACAACCAAGTCGGCTGGGTCTTTCTGTCTGGAAAAAATAATAATGGAAGCAAATGCTAAAGGTCTATAAAATAAGTGCCACAGAGTGGATGAGAATAATTTACAGTCCCTTCAAGCGTAAGTAGAGAGATCCATCAAATGCAGCATGAAGAAGCAACATTCAAAGCAAACACGAGGAGGTAGTTCTTCATGCAAAAATCATCAGACCTTCTTGCCAATGAACTCTGACAAAGGATGCTTTGGATGCAAATGTTTACACTGAGTCAAGAAAAACCGGACAAGTGTTTAGAAGAGAACCGCTGAAGTTTACTAGAACTAAATAAGTACATGACATCAAGTCCATAATTTTAAAACATTATCCGTAGTGAAAAAGAGATCAAGTTTTTCCAGTGTACATTATCATTTTGGGGCAACTTGTTATAATTACTGCTTATACACAACAACCAGGTAGATCACCTGTACCTAACCATTTGTCAACTTTTCCTGGTACTTTATAGAAAAGTGATGTTAACTTGTATCCATATTACCTTTTGTTGCTTAAATGACAGAGACCCTCGATTCCCATTGCTCATTATACCCTCGATTCCCATTGCTCATTATACCTTCTGCCCAGGAAAGATTAATGGTATTTGAATGAGGTCTAACGAAGGTAGGAATAATTCAGTATATTATTCCTTAAGCATTAATATAGATACTGTAGAAAAATTCTAACCTCAACAATATTCTGATTTGGTAAATCACAGCAGGAAACACTTAATCTGAATCTAAAAGTGCTCAAAAATAAACAGCTGATTAATTATTCTTTGATCGTGGAACAGTTTATAATTATTAAATCCGTGCCGCCAGTAAAAAAGAAAAGATATTTATGATTTCAATAAAAGATAACATTCTTGCACAGAAATGTAGTGGTCAACAGTGTCCCCTAGTGGGGAATCACAAATCAAACACAAACTACTCGCCTGCCAATTGATTTAAGATTTTCTTTTCTGGAGACAAAGCAGCACAGAAATTCACATAGCAAATCCAGAATATTACTCCTGCCTACGCTATGCTTAGATAAAAATGACTGTATTAAAATGAGGACTAACTTTTTATACAATGTTAACAATGCAAATATCTTAATACTGATAACCAGATCAGTAATTCAAATATCATAGATAACTGTCTTGCAACCTCAGTACTTCGTTGTTGGTAGGTCTGTAACGAATGACAGGAAGAGCGGGACAGAGAGGAGAAACACCACGTTCCCAGTTCCTGCTCTGGCATAGAAGAGGGACACATTCTGAGGACATGTACCTGAATTCAGGAGCTTGAAAACACTAAATCCTCTGCTGTTTTCTTCAAAGGACATAATACCCTCTGCATGATGCACATAATTATTAAAATGGCATAAGTTGGCATTGCCACCAGAATTGCTACCCTTGGCTTCCCCCAGCTCCTTACTCTCTATCTCACATCACCACTGGCACCAGCTTTCACATGGCTGCACTGAACCAGGTGAGGGAACACATCCAGGTTAAAACTAGCTTTGCTTTTCGGCCAGAAGAACCTCTAATCTGGGTGCATTCCCTTACCCGTTTCACTTTGCACGCCTACCTGTGGTTGTACCAACACAACACAAGTAGTAAGACTGACCAGCCACGACTGCCTCTTCAGTAGAGCTGTAAAACATTCACATATACTGAAATAACTCCATCAATCTGTATAAAAATGGAATATAGAGTTGAGGGGAGGAAAAAAAGCAATAGAATAATACTGACTTCTATTGAAACATCATTTAAAGAACAAATGCTTTTGTGTGGTTAGTGCCTTATAAGGGCAAGGTAACTGTAGGATTTTGGAATATAATTTACAGATCTTCATACTTAAATATATATACCATGAAACATCATTATTTCAGCACAAATACATTTTCACTTCAGAAACATCACATCCACTAAATATACGTCTTTTGTGGAACAAGCAGCACCACAGCTGCAGAACACAGATAAAAAACGTTTTACTATTTTCTATGCAAATACTATTTTTCTCCATTTATTTAAAATTGGATTTCTTTCTTGCCCACTCAATCCAAAGGAAAAAAAAAAAAAAAAAAAAAAAGGTTTAAACACAGGAAACAACTTTATAAAACTGAATTGGAAGTCAATTACGTTATCCTCAAAGGTAGGAAAAAATTCTATAGGTTTAAAAGAAAAAAAAAGATTTGCCCACACAACACAAGAGAAGGAATTTAATTTCTGTCTATTGAGGAGTTTCATGAACTGCCAAAGTAACAATCTGTTCCAGTAGTTCGAGTCATAAGATCAATTTCCACCTAATGAGAAAACATCATCTATTGTCTTCAACGTTAATCTTCTTCAAGATCACAGGAAAAAAAGTATTGATCTCTTGAATATAAATGTTATGGTACTCTTTCATACAATCTAATCAAAGCATTCAGATCAAGTATTTATTATTCTCTTTGAGCATTGGAGTTGAGAATTATTACTGTAAGGTAATTTTTCAGCCACTACAAACATAAAACAAATATTGCTATTCTTAAGTATCCAATTAAATCTTAATATTATAATGAATTTGAGATTATGAAAAAAATATGGGACTTGATAATCCTTGTGATTTCCTTCCAACTCAAACTACTCTACAATTCTAAACTTTTTTATTTTTTAGAAAAATGAACATATCTGAATATTACTTTCACTAACAGCTCTTAATATTGGAAGTTTTACCAAGCAGTAAATCATCTTTCTTACAGGAAAGCAATGAGGTGGTCACTACATATATAAATAAAAACCCGGTATATAAGATACATGATAGTTCAAGAAAAGTTCAAAAAAAAGGACAGAAGAATTTGGGACTGGTCTTTGGTGACAAACTCCAACAATGCCAATCCACTCTCAATGAATGGTGCAAGGAGTGGAGTTGCTGCTTGGCAAATGAACCAAGACAAGCAGCAGTCAGGCTGCCAAATGAGCTGCCCTCATTGTTACCTGCTGGGATGTTCTCCCACAGAAACTAGTGCCAGAGAAGCAAAGGACATAGAAGTTTTTAGCAAATGGTTGGGCTTTGCCCTATAAATCAGAAAAGCGGAAGAACGGCATCCATAGTGCCTGCAGGCCTGTGAACAGGTGAAAGAAGGTAACTGGGAAAAAAAATAATTGTACAACTCACCAGAAATGCTGGGTTGTCTGTCCTGGACAGGCATACAGTGGATGCCCTTTAATGCTGTGTCTGCAACCATGCAGTCAGATCCAGCCACCTGGCTGGCCAACAGGCCAGGGGTGTGCAAAGCCTCACAGCGCTGGGGCTCTGGCCCGTGCCCACCTCTGCAACAGACACCTGGGACTTGGGAGCCACGACAGGGCCCAGCCCTCCAGGTACCTGTTAGGTCAAGGTACCTGTGCCCAAACTAGCAAGGAATAATAGCTATACGGCAAAATCCCAACCAGCAGTTAAGCATTTCACTTCAGCAGGCGGTTGACAAAACCTGAAGTGCCAGAATCAAACCCCAACACAGCCGCACTGACCAGGGGAAGGGGAAAACCGAGGAATGCTGTCTGTGGAAATTGCAAGGAAATCCTTCCGAGTCTTTCATAACTGAGCACAACTGCACTCCTTGGTAGACTGTGCATGTGAGATTTTTTCAGCTGAGTAATTAAAAAACACAACAACAAAAGTTTTGTTGCTTAGCATCCAACAGAAGAAGGGCCTAGAGCACAGCTGACCCATTCAGTCTGTAGTTTTTGAGGCTCCAGTGGGCTACCAAGTTCTAGTATTTCTGCTGACAACTTTTAGAAATCTTCACAGCTCTAATAGTTAAAAGCCTGGTGCTGATTTTCAAAATAGATGTATTGACAACCTGTTTATCCATTTTTTCCCCCATCTGTCCGTGATATCACTTGACTGAAAAAGCTGGCTTCTCTTTTAATAACGTACAGCCCACTGATGTTTACAAACAGTAATCTTATTCCCTCCCAGCCTTTTTACTAATTTAAACAAACTCTATATTGCCCTGATCATCCTAATGGTTCTCCTCTGTGCAATTTGCATTCATAAGTGTAATAATAAAAATGAAGTATAGTACTAATATTTTCCTAGGATTAAATGTAGATTATGGCTGCACTTCCTACTAGTACACTTGATACTTTGCATTTTATAGAGCATATAAAATTAAGTATATGAATTAGTTCATATTCTAACTGATAGACAGGCATGTTTTCTTCCATGTCACCATCCCCACTTCAATCCCAGACAATAAAAGACATTCTTAGTATTCCTAGTCCCTACGTGTATGAATTTAAGACTTATAGTGAAGTAATTTCACCCCACACATTACTCCAACATCCCCGCACCCCACCTTATTTTTTTTTAAGGGATATTCTAGTCCTCCCTCATTTAAAAAACTACTCCTGCCTTCATGTTAACAGATTCCATTAGCAGTCTTATAACTAGATTATAAAAATTATGTAACAAGATCAGTCCCAAGATCAGTCTTTATGTACTACTTACATCTTTCCCTCAAGTTACTTGTTTAGCACTCCCACTGACGTTTCCCAATTTACAAGCTGTGCTGCTGTTATTGGTCCTTCACATATACCAGTCTCAGCAATTTCCTATCATCAGACGCTGAGGTTCAGGTAAAATTTACTGCATTTCCTTACAAATTATTTTAGTATGAACTAAACTGATAAATTCATATCTCATCTGTTTCACAATTCAATCATACTATATGTTTAATTATTCCTTAAATTATGGTCTAGAATCTGACACACTGACATCAACCCAACAAATTTTGAGCTGCCTTTGGTATTAAGTCAAGCTCCTTGAAGCTAAAGAATGCTTCCATAAACAAGGTCTGGGGGGGACGCAACACCTTCAGACTAATTAATATTTTCAGCATTTCCACAGACAGCCCATTTAACAGCGCTAAACAAAATTTGGGACTGTCTGCATTCCTTCCAGTCATTCTGATTTGTCAGTGTCATTATAGAAATCAACTGTTCTGACAACTCTGCTCATTTACAGTCTGACACAATCTATGACAGTGTATCAAAGATAATTTGCCAGCTGTATACTCAGCCTGAGTAACATCTTTCTAAAAGTTATCTTTTCAACTTCTTAAAAATTTTGTCAAGTCCCTATTTCTTTCTTGTCTGTGCCTAGCAATAGATCAATAGTTTTAAGATACTTTTTTTCTCTGCCCAAGATACACTCAAGGTCTGTACCAGTAGGCATCAATCAGCACATTCTGCTTCAGCATACCAAGTCAGATTAACCAGCAGTGCAATGCCAGTACTCATAAAAGGAAGCAGTATTCATGAAAAACTCCAGCTTCCTTCATGGTAGACCTCTCCGAGGTTAATGTTTTAATTAAACAGATTTCAAGGAAGTATTAAATTTGTTTTCCCCTACACATTTCTGAGACCAACTATAAATGCTGCAATAACAAGTGAACTTTTTGTTCAGAATAAGAATACTAACCTTATCTGTTTTCTAAGCCTAAAAGCTTTTGTTGTTACATCATTTAAATTTGTGTGACTAGTGCTTAACTGCGAATATTTACAATTACAACATCCAATTTCCACAAAAATGCGCTGTATATCATGAAGAAAAGATCTTGACTTCTACTCCAAACAAGAACTATTTGAAAGATGACCCTGTTCGCCTTTCTCAGTGTACCTGTTTTAACTGGAATGTTCTTCACTGATGTTCCTCCCACAGTATCCACAAGATGTCACTATTGTAAAAAAGAACCCCCATATATGGTATAATACCTGTTCCTTTTTTGAACGAGGATTTTATTTAATGTACATATCAATCAATGCAGTTGAACGAAATATTTTTCCTATAAGAGGGCAAAACACACACTAATCAACAACATATGAAACAAGAAGAAACAGAATTATCTTCAGGAACATAGAAATCAAGACTCTAGCTACTTGATTTGGACTACCAAAAACAAGAAAAACTTTGGCAGACCACAAGAGCAGTAAGATAGGTAAAAACATTTATGGTTCCAATATTGTAAATAACCTATGTAGAAGATATTGACAGTTTAGAAACTGTAAAGAAAGAGCATTATGTGTGTGTACATATATATATAAATGCATATATATTAATAGAACAACAAGGTGTTCTCCCAGAGGCCATCAAGAAGTTTGGCGTTTTGTTTTTTTTTTTTAAAGGAAAATCTATTATAAACTAGTTCACCTGGAATACGATAAAAATGAATTGAAAAATGTGCATTTCGTGAAAACATGTGGAAAAAAATACATTTATCTGTCTCTAATTCTACTTGGTGTAGGAAACAATGGGAAGCTAGTATGTACAGAATTTCTAGATGAAAAGAAGGTATTAAACATGAAAGTCAGAATATTGCATGGAGTCATTGCACAAGTAAAAGGGTGCTATTCTTCCTGCAAATTATATACACAATTTCCTTTTACAGATAGATCTTTCAGGATTATTATTTTTTATGCGCTACAGTCATGAAAGATTCTGGAGGACTCAGAAGCATGTCTGTCACTGGGTTGGTTCTATTCAATGGCTGTACTACTAACTCACTTCCTTCAGTGGATTTCTGTGGATGCACTGGCTGTCTTTTAATGAACAACTCCATCAATTATTAACAATAGAAATTTATTCGATCTCATGCTCTCTTTTGGGTGTGGCTGCTAATAGGAGTAAAACAACACTTTCAACATGTAAAAAGAAACAGCAACAACAACAAAAAAAAAAGAGTATGTAAAGAATGGGAAGATGGCATATCAGCTAAGTAACCCGTAGGTATTTTAATATTTCTTTTAAGAGCAGAAGGGCTATTTCAGTACACAGCAAGCTAATCCAATTGAGACTTCTAATACGAATAGTAAATGATATGAACTTCTAGCATAACTATAATAAGTGAATTAAACATTTAAGAGCTTAAATACATGACCTTTAATAAGAAGCAATTATGTATGGTAGGGTTACTGGGAGTAAAACTACAGCATCAATTCTTACACTGCTTCCATCATTCAGTACTTATCCACAGCCACACTCATAACAAAACAGATTACCTTGTCTTATCAGGAAAACTATACAAATAAAATACAATTAAAAACCAGACACTGAATATGTATTTTATGAAGCATTAATGAAATACTGTGATCTGAAATTAAGAAAGGTGGGGAAGAAAATCAAACATATAGAGAAATTGAAAAATTAAGCAAACAGAAAATTAGGCAATGAAGGATCTTAGTCTTCAGAAGTGCTCAGTATGCTCACATTATTACTGCCATTATTTTTTTTTAATTTATGATCCAAAATGATTAATGTCCACGACAAGAAAGGTTTGATCCAATACTTCTGCATTACCTCCAAATAAAAAATACCAGACAAAGCTGTCAGCCCTTTCTTTTGTTAAAAAGGACAGCTCTAGGTCCACAGGACAATTTACCTCATTTTTTTCATTCATGCTTATTCTTTACAGATGTTAACTTGCATACTTGATAGGATGCATTAAAAGCAATTCTTTAAAGATGAACTCGATTGTAAATAACAAAACCTTACCTTGCCAGCTATCATTGCATACACACAGCTTCTCTCCTGTCAAATCACAGTACCCATGATCTGGACTGCCACAGTTGGCTTTACAATACGGAATATCACAGGCTTCTCCTTTCCAATACTTGTCACACTCACAGTATACCCGGCTTGGAACGGACATACTGGTTGTACACTTTCCGTGTTCTGAGCAGTTATTAGGACAAGAATTAATTCTGAAAAATATATATATATATATGTAAAATAAGGTAAATGACAAGCCAAGAGTTGATGAGAAAGATTCTTATCTGACACTTTTCCAACAGTATTTGCTAGGTAAAGCATGTTTTTTTCTGAAAATTTAAGTACTGATATAACACGAGTTTAATAATTTTACAGGCAAGTGAATTGAAAAAGAGTTCATCCAAGCTTACATACAGAGTCCATGAGGCAGGTGATATCACAAACATCTTGTACATTAACATACGTTAACACTAAGCAGAAGGACAGACCCTGTCAATTTACAAATTACCTTTGAAGGGTGAATGGGGATCCAACTGGCAACCGCTGAGAGCAAAACCCTTTATACAAGTGGTCACAATACTGCTTGAATTTTAGTACAGTTCAGCTCTGCTGCTGCAGGGCGTTAATGACGAGTCAGAGCAAGAGATCTCTAGTAGAAGTGAGTCTCAAGCTCTCCATCATAGACATATATTTAGTGGGTTTTCCTGACTGGCTTTGGCCCATGCTATAAAGCAAGATAGTATGTCAAACATCCAAGGAAAAAAAAATAAACAAAGGAAAAACAGAATAAGGAAAAAGTACAAGATGCCTAATATCCTCAAATTATGTAAAGGAAGCTCTTCATCCTTAAGAACGGAACCACCTTAAGCTTGCCTTGTTAACTCCAGAGTCAAAGATGCAAGAATGGGAAAGATTAGGCTGGAAGAAATCAGTGAGGGCTTGGGGGATTTAGCATTTCTGTGATACACCCAACCAAACACTGAGATCACAGGCAATTGACTCTTTTAAACTATGCTAGCTGGTTCCAGAAGTGTAGGCAATTCCTTGGAGATGGGAGGAATGAAGGACATTGATGTACGTGGATCCAAGAGACTCCATGAAGAGAGTATGCATCTCAGGCAGCAAGTGCCTCATGAAATCCAAAAAGGATCTGAAGTCTCCTTTCATGACTCACAGGGAAGGGTTAGGTTGAAACTCAGAATAAGCTGTGGTTACAGATCCCTGGTGATGTTAACACAGGCTCCTCCCTGTAAATGGGAGAGCCGGACAATCTTTGCAGCAATCCTTGCTCTTCACTAAGGGAGAAAGGTAGGAATTGTTCAAGGTGGGCCTTCAAACAAAACTAGTTGCAATAAGACAGTCAGGAGATGGGTTTTCATTTTCGGAAGACCACATCAGAGGATTGATTCTGTTATACTACTGGAAGAAAAAAAAAAAAAAAGGAAAAAAGAAAATTCCACTTCTGAATTGCAAGCGTCCTGGGGGCATTTGCCTAGTTTACACATTGCATTAACACCGTTAATGGCATTACAAGCTGTATAACACAGCTGGGAGAAACCTCTCCTGTCCCTGCTCACAGGGACAGCATTCTGTGGGAAGGTGAATAGTTAAGTCTTTCCAGTAACAGAGACAGGGACAGCTTAAAAGCACCCCCTCTCCTACAGGCTCCTTTAAGGACAAAAAGGGAAGGATAAAAACTGGATGGGCAGAGTTGGAAGTAGGTCGCCTAACTCCAAGAATACAAAGTTCTGGAACACATGGTTCAGGAGTAACTGCAGCTGGCATGGCGTTTCAGTCACAGATGCTGCACTCCTGTCTTCCCCCAAATAAAAGAACACAAGTAGCCTGCCAAGAAGTCAAAAAGCTGACTAGGGTACCAAACTAAGGAAAAAAGAGGGTAACAGAAGCAGAGTAAAGCAGATCAGAATGACAAAATTTAATGCAGCTATAACAAGCAGTCACAGCTTGGTATTTCTTTCAGCACAAAAAGAGTTAATGTTGGCTCATTAAAGAAAAAAAAAAACTTGAAAAGCATTCATTGCAACATTGGAAACAAAAGAACAGAGTACACAAAATTTCATAAATTATATATTCCCCTGTATAGGTAATGGAATTAAAAACTGGAAGATTTTTCACTTATTTTAAGTCTTACAAAGCAATAATGCAATAACATATACATATACAGCATGCACCATATTACCAAGCCATAAAGAATGCCGAGCACATAACTCATTTTTTAAGAATGCCATGTCATACTGCCATTTGCTCTCAAAACAAACACAAAAGTGCAATAAAAGCTTCAGGGATAACTGAAAAGAAATATCTAATCACATTAGGAAGTCTGCCAGGTGACTGCATTTTACTGATGTCAACTGAAAAATATTGAAAATACCCAGTCTTCTAGACTGCCATTTCCAATACCACATGTCTACAGAGGTTTCCCAAACTTTTATCATCCGGTAAAAGGTTGCCAAATGGCTGCAAATTATAGAAACAACCTTCTCAGGGAAAACGTAAAGACCCATTACTTAAAGAAGAATAAAGCTATGGTCAGAAAAGCAAATAGGAATTTTAAATGAGTAAAGAATCTGACAAATATATATATATATATATATATATATATATATATGTACTGTCACATTTGAAGAGCAGTGCTGGCAATCATATCCAAAAAAAAAAAAAAAAACACAGTATTTCAGAATCCGAAGGGATTAGAAGATATGAACAACATCTGCAATCATAGCAAAACTATCACATGAGCAACAGGACCAAGCAATCCTCTCTTGAACCAAGCATCCCATGTAATGATGCACCACAAGCATGTTCTAAATAAGAAAATTGAAAACAGCTGGTACATGAGGAAGAGGCACAGGTCTGTTGGATGCAACTTTAGGGCTGCTGACAGTCAAAAGCAGACTGCAGGAAAGGAAGCTTAGTTATACCAGATTAGACTTCATCAAGAAAAAATAGTAACAGTCCAGTTACGAATTATGAAGTTACAAGGTAGACCAAAATAGATGATAGAAGGGGAAAGAAAGTATCCTAAAGGTAGGAGAGGAATGAAAAAAAACCCCTGTGGGTTGGCACAGAAATAAAAGGAGGACTTTGGTGAAGGTGTCAAAATCCAGAAAAGCACATTCTGCAAGAAAAAAAAAAAAAAAAAAAAAAATCAAACAACAGATGACTCTAGTTAAAGAGAAGGGAATCAATGTGACAGCTGATATAATCTCCCTTCTATTCCATATGACAACTTGATGTGTTGGATAAATACTGTAAGGGGAACACTTTCTAGTTCCATATGGCATGGGACGAATATACTCTTAGAGTTCCCATGCAGTTGCACTCAGAGAACAATATGATTCACTGTGTTGGGTTTTGTTTTGGTTTAACCAGTGTCTTAACGAAACTCATTACAACATCTAGCACCTTGGTTTTAGAAATATAGCACAAAGCACAACTCTTATGCAGTTAATAAAATCAGTAGATAAATACCTGCCCTGGGTTTGTCTTTTTCCTAAAAGGAATGCTAGGTTAATTATCAAAGTAATTACTTTTTAAGAAATACTTACGAATAAAAAATGTTAAATCCAGTTAGATTATAAGCAGCATCACTAAAAAAGTGTAGCAGTGCATAGCCAGATGTAGTAACAACTTCAGGAACAGTTTCATTTCCACGCACTTCAGGGACTATTAAACCACTGGAAAATAAAAATAAAAAATAAACAAATACTTGTTTTCTTTAAATCAGTCTTTGGAAAAAAAAAAAAAGTTACGTATTCCAGTTGTTAATTATACAGACAAGGTAACTCATAAATCCAGTAGGGTTTTTAAAAAAAAAAAAAAAAAAAAAAAAAAAAACACGTACAAAACTTGTTCAGACCTCTGAAATTTAGTGCAGTGTTTTCCAGGGAAACAAAACAAAGAGCTTCGCCCCACAAACTAATGCAAAATTTCACATCAGATTATTCTGAGGGTGTATGTACAATCAGCGCAATTTTTAAAACATGAATTTTGAAAAAAGTCCTTCAGACAGATGCTTAAATCTTACTGACTTCCAGCATGAGCTCTACTTCCACATAGTATTTGCACTTTTAGAAGGTTATCTTATTAAAAATACTTAATTGTATTTTCCAGGTTTAAAGTGATTTCCATGAAAACATTATTTCAGATCAAAAAATACTTTTTAGAACTTCAGAAGAATGTTCTCTTTTTCAGCAAAGACTGACACAGGGAAAATAAGCAATATATTAACAAAAGAGGTCACCTGCATAAAACAGTGCCACGTTGCGAGCATAAATCAGAAGTTAGAGAAATCCTATGGAAAACACTGACAATAAACTGAAAAAAAAAAAAAAAAAGAATTTTGAAGTGAAAAATACAGGAAGAGGAACTTCCTCTTTCCTTCCATTCATGCTACAAGTCAGGCTCCTGAATGACTCATTTAACAAACAACTTTGTGCAATTTTGGGGAGGGGGGGAGAGGAGGGCAGGGAAATGCAAGCAATCACGTAACATGCATTGTAAAGTGGGAGGGAAGATGTAGATTTCTATAGTTGGGCAGGGAAGAGAGATGAGATGAGCTTTGTTGCAGAAACCATTATCATCTATGCAATTAGTATCTCAAAGCTCAGCAGCGTAATCAATATTTCATAAAATAAATGAAATACAACTTCTGCCCCACTGGGGGGGAGGGGGAGGGCAGTATACAATAAGAGACAGAAATTGCATTTCGTTGCTAAAAGAAATAGTATTTCAAAGGATAAAACTTTAACTGATTTCTAAAGATTAGGATCCTTTGCCTTCATTTCAACTGTCCAAGCATGGAATATGGAATATTAGTCTTCATTACCCTCCATAAAACTCTAATGAACTACAGCCCACTTGCCTAGAATATCCTTTCTGGAATGCTTCCCAAAATATTAGTGGAAGGGTAGGAACAAACCAACTGAAACATTCCACTACAGTCCAGGAACGGAGGAAACAAGTTGAAATTCATATGGTCTGCTTTTTGTCCCTTGGACACATAGGAAATGCTGTGCCTGGGTCTAATACTTCACCTCCTGTTTATCATCATTTGAAAGGCAAGTAACGGGTAGTTATCCAGTATTAGTTAAGTTCACTGTTTACTGTTGTTAGCTTATTCCTAAACTACAAGCTACTTGCTACGAAGAATTACAATCATTCTAGAAAACTAAATCTGATTTCAAATTAATGTTGAGTTACAATTCTTTGCAGCTAAAAAATAGTAACAAATACAACAAAAAGCAAGGAAATCCCATCATATCAGTTGACAGCAAATTCCAGGACTTTTAAGAAGTTGGTAATTTTACCTATAACTCAGGTGATGTTGCCCAATTTAGCAATCTAAAAAAATAGTCCTTAAAGTAGACATCATATCAAATGCCCTTCATGCACAAATTTAGAAGTCATTTAGTAGCTATTCTTTATAGTTTACAGATAATGCAACACTGCCCAAGTCACAAATTATGATTCTCCCTAAACAGAGTAAGATACTGACACCATTGGCATATCTATGCCAATGATTGCCTGTCTATGAGCATTAACAATCCATGCAATGTCAGCATTAAGTACAAGCCACATCGAGGATTTACGCTATGATCCCCAAAGCAAAGCATTTGGAAATTTATACAGCAATTTTTGCAGGTGTAACTTTTCATTCGTGTCCCTGTGATATTAATAGGAATATTTATATATGTAAAAGAAATTAAAGCCTCTGATGTTACTTTTCCCCTGAAACTAACAATGTCTATGTGATTATTTGGACTGCAAGGTTAATAAATACACTCACCTAAATACAGCTATTAAAGGTGCATATATTGAATCTCCATCATATACATACATATGGTCCCAACTACATTCTGTGGCAAAGTGATTAAATCTCAATCTCAGTATTGCATTAGGACTGGAGGGGAGAAAAAAAAAAAAAAAGAACAACATTGGCATAAAAAACAGCATTTGCAGAAGTATTGAGCTCATAAAATACCAAACTTACAACAAAATTGATCACGTGAGCATGACTTTATTAAAACAGAGTACTAACAAAACATTTACTTCAAAGAACAAAATTTAGGGCAAGCAAACATTTCATTTTTAACTTAGAATACTCTTATAATAATAACATCTGCAGTCCAAGTCTAACATTCTCCGAAGTTAACAGGATACTTAAGTTCATGAGAGTTTTAACCTGTGTTCAGAACCTGTAATTTAAAGCCATTAAAATATCTCATTTCATTATATTACTTTTATTTTACAATGTCAGGACCATCAGGTTTAAAGAGTCTTCAAGAGAAAAATGCCTATAAACCCTCATTTCAATATTGTATCAGTGACTGAAAGTAAAAATTTTAATACACAAATTTAAAATACCAAGCAATATTAATGATGAAAGGCAAGAGGGTAGAGTTGGTGGATTTTTTGTTTTTCATATTTTACCCAATTTCAAGGCTTATATTTAGAAATATTTTCATATTTAACAACTAATACATTTCAAAACGCATATTCTCATGTTTGTTACTGTTCCAAGGCACAACTCTGTGTAGGACATCACACTGTCCTACAGGAACTTAAAATGAAAAATAAAAATCAAGAAGAGCACTCTCTTCCAATAGAACTGTCTTTACAATTAAGTCTTTAGTGTTTTCTGGAGTATCCACTTGCAGCTGTTACAGGATCCAGTGCAGCACCTCCCCTCTTTTCTAGAATTAGGGATTTCCCATCACACCTGGGGGTCAGTTTTCACCGGGTTTTTGGAGATATCTGGATGGGAACCATAAATGTTCTGCTTTCCTACTGACAGCCTCAAGTGCAGTTCATCACTGCAAAACTTTTTGAGAGAGAGAGAGAGAGAACAAGCACGAGAGTGCTTTGAGAGAACCAAAGTGAGAGCTTTGGTTTTGTCTATTTTTTAAGAACTATCATTTTATACGTGAGTTTCTCATGCATTGACATTTTGCACCACGTTACTGGGCTGCATTACTGTCCCACACACAGTGCAGCATAGTGTTTCCTCCAGCTAATCACTCTCCCATCTCCTGAAAAGAGGAACAGAGCTAAGATCAACTTCAAGGCAGTGCTTGCACACAAACGCTGAGGCACGCTTACACTTCAGGGCAGTTATTCCTCTGCTAGTTTGGGGAAAAAGAGAAGTCTAATGAGAAGTGTAATGAAATTACAGCAATATAAAGAACGGGAGTAATTTTCTTGTGCAGCCTTAGTGGAAATCAGAGCTAGATGGATTCTTCAGCAAAATTCTGATCAATAGCCTGGGGAAAAATTCCCATTGAAATTTAACAAAGTTGTGCACTTAGCAGTTAGTCATACCAGCCCATGCCTCGTTACTTGCATGTCTGTGTTTCTGTGCTGCATAAACTGGAAAATTAGCAACAGACTCACGAAACACATAAGGTATATAAACTATGGACAAAATACGATTTTAAAACAAAAGTACATAAGGAAAACTGGAATACAAATGAAAATAGTTTACAGAAACTACCTTCCGAGCAACACACAACCAAAAAAATTATTGGACTGGAAGCATTCTGTACTTGAAGCCATTCCTGATTTGTCACTGAAGAGTAAGATAATGAGTTAAATCACAGGATCCTGTAACCACTTCTGGGACTTGCATTACGGTACTCAAATAGGCAGCAAATTTATCATCGGATTTTGAGAGCCTGCAGCACTGGCCAAATTCCAATATCACTGTAACTTTTGCCAGCAATTAGAATGGCAATGTAATTTGGCCAGCTCTAAGCAATCCTGAAAATCCTTTTTTTTTTAATCCTTATAACATTAAAAAAAAAAAAAAAAACTTTTTATGTTGTATCCAGATGCAATTTAAACTCAAATTCTTTAGATCTCTAAAATACATGGTACCAAACTGTCAGAAAATTTAATCTTCAAAAATGAATACTTACTATCCTTCGATTAACCATGTACATTTAGTTTTATATTTATAATTTATTGGTCCATCTGTTAAATATCCAGAAGGTTCTGTTAACCTACAAGAGGAAAAAAAAAAAAAAAAAACAATGCTGTAATATAGCACAGACATTTCTTAAGCATAAGAAAACAGACATCATCACATCATCAAGATGCTAACAGATCCTTTCTGGATGGAAAGGAAGTTGGGGGCAGAGGAAAGAGTTAAGTCTATTGTTATATTTGTCACTATTTTTTATTTTTGCCTATAGAAAGTAGAATTGTAATGTAAATTCTTGTAATGTAAATTCTTGAAAACATTTGGAGTGTAGAACTTCATCTAACACGTGGAGTTCATTCTTATAGGATCTCAATTGTTTTTACCCTGAACCTACCTCCCAACGATTTCATTTGATGTCCTTAGTCTGGTGTTGAGAGAGATTGTGAGCCACAGTACTCTGTTGACATGCTCTATCCCACCCAAAACAGTCAGCTGCATTGTCTCTCTCCCGTCCTGAGAAATCCTTGCTCTTTTAGCTGTTTCTTGTATGGAGTGACTAACTCTGAACATCCCTTCTGCCTTTATTTAATAAATGTTTCTACTATCCTAAATCCTTTCTGAGGATCAACACAAAGATCAGCATATTGTGCTCAAGATGCAAGGGAACCATAAGTCTGTACAGTGGCAAAATAATGATTTCTGCTTCTTTTCTATTCCAACCCTAACATTGTATTTGCTCTTTCACCAACTACTACGCTGACATTTTTAAACACAACTAGCTCTTGTAACTCTGAGTGATAACAGAGTTCAAGGTTCATTGCTATGTGTCCAGAACTTTGATTCCCCTCCCTACACACACCCTTTTCACATACATTACCTCACATCAATCCATACAGAGTGCTAAAATAGCAGATGAAATTCAATCATCTATTACCATAAAAGCCTTCTGAAATAGCTTTGTATTTTTGGCACACTATAGCTTCATTATTTGCCCCATTTTCTGCCTTCTTCATGATTATGTTCTAGAGTTCAGGCCTTAGCACACCTCTGGTAACCTTACTTCACCAGGAAAACTGACCATCCCACTCTTCCAAATGTTACAACAACGACCAATGATGCAGACACATACTCAGAAACACTCATTTCTTTCACTGCAGTGTGAAGGATAACGGTGAAGAACGGGTATCACTGAATAACAGCAAATAAACTGATTTATTTATTTACGAAATGACAAGACTTAAGTTGCTTAGAGGCAACGTTAATCAAACTGGCCAAGTGACAGCCAATTTTTCTTACCAGGAGTCCAGCTGAAAAGGAATTCGGTATCTGCTATCCTCCTATCTTTGAAGCTCTGTACATAAAGTTCAAAAATATTCCCTTTCACACCTAGAGAAAATCACTTATTTACATTTGAACTCATCCATATCAAACACTAACTGCATACTTATTACCAGAGGGCTATCATTCCAAACACAAAACCCTAAATACATTAAAAGAAATAACAACAAGGGAGCAAGAAAGAGTAACTTACAAGACAGGACATGTAAACTTTCAGGTTTTTGAACAAGCTCCTTCACCTGTTCTGGAAAACCAAGCTCCACTCAGCTAGGCACACTGTGAGCCCTTCTAGCTCCTGGTGGTTTCAATGAAAACCTTTTTCCCACTACACTTCCTTTTGATGGGATAAAAATCCCTTAAAATGGGATAAAGCTCTGTACTATGGGGAGCTGTCCAAATAAGTGTACTTTGAAACATTTTCAAGGCATCAAAGCAGTATCAGTAAGATATTTTATGTTTCTGAACAAAAAGAAGCAGACAAACAGCTAGCAACCTGAACAGGCTGGGAAAATATATATATATTTCAGTCAATTTCCAGACAAGAAAAAGTTTCCCTAGGAAAACCTAATGCACTGAGCTCTTCTGAGTGCTGCCAGTCAATGCTCCCAAAAAGCAATGGTTCCTGACAAGTGCTGTACAAATGCTGGGCAGGGGACAAGCAAAGCAAGGAACGAGGAGGCAGGGCTGGTAACCTGGGCAGTGGAGAACACAGGCAACACGCCGTAGGTTGATACCAAGTCACACGTCACCACTTTTGAAATCAAGCTACTGTTGTTGATGCTTAGCCCTTAGCAGAACGTAGTTACAGGATGAGATCCTGTGCTTGAGTGTGTGCATGCATTTTTGTGGGAAAAAAGGCAGTACTGCATAAGGTGCCAATCAAAATCATTTTAGTGCTTTCACATGGTTTAGATACAGATGGTCTCTCCTTACAGAGCAAGCCACAGAACATTTATTGTACTGCAGTAAAGTAGTATAAAACAGTATGCTTTCACAGGCATGACTGTTGGCTTCCTGGTAGCTCTATAATGCAATGGAGGTGACAAAGAATTGTTTTTATTAGATCAGTCTTTTGGCACGAGCAAAGCGGAAACCATTTCTCTTTTCACCTGGGCTGATACTTTTTGATAAATAGTTTTTCAGAGGAATAGATAACCTTTGAAGCAGCTATTGCACTGTGCTAAAAATAAAGAATAAATAAGAGCATGACATTGTTTTGCAATAATGGCCATGGAAAGCAGTGAGCTAAATGGGCTGCTCTATTTACAATAAAGTAATTCTGTCTTGCCCTTTCTTTAAGTTTCCTGAGATATACCAACATTTCTGTATCATTTTTCACTTCAAGCATTACCATCTCCCAAATCCTGTAAACAGTAAGCAGGTCAGCAGTATTACCTTCACACAACCTTTTGCCAAACAGAGGGCAATCCCCTATTGCCAGGTGCTCACAGACATAACTGCTTATGCTACGTGGTAGAGGTGTCCGGTCACTGGCAAGGGAAGGGCTCCGAGAGCACCATGGAAGCAGGAAACCCAGAGCGATCCCTGCATGCACCTGCTCCCTACTCATTTCTAAGAAACCTTCAAAAGCAAGGGACAGCCAGAAAAATGTGTATGGCCTGTTTAAACACCAAAGGTTTATCCTACTTAGGCTTCTGCTTTCCAAACAGCACTCCCAGGAGAGCAGCTGATGCTAGCGGTCATAAACCCAGATTACTTGCTCACCAAGCTCAGCAGCAGCAGCCTGCACAAGAGATGTGGCACCACGGGTTGTTCCACCCAGCAGACAGAAGCACACCAGCAACCCGAGGGCTAGAGGCTGAAGTCAACACAGGGCACTCAAAAGCAAAACAAAGGGAAATCCGTATTCCCCTGGAGCATTAGCTCTGCTACAATGCAATGGTAAATATAATTGCGTTACAATTCACATTGGTAACATTTAGATTTACCACTGCAGTGATCTTAAATCAAGACCAATGCAGTTCAAGAAAAGGAAAAAGAAAAGTATGTTCTACTTCATTCAGAAATTATTAGAGTAAAATGAAGGAGAATGAGATGAAGGGGAAGAAGGAGATGAAGTCTACGGCCTGCAATACATAAGATGTCAAAATAGATTATTAAAATGGCCCTTTCTGACTGTAATATTTATAGATGTGTGAAAAATGCAATCATGTCATCTCCTGTAATCTTATTGCAAAAGAATGATATTGTCAGTCTTTCCAGAAAGGAGCGCTGATTTAAACCTGAGAAGTCATCAGGTATTTTCTGTCAGCAGAGGAACAGAGACTCAGAGAGAAAGAAGAAACAAAAAGCAATAAAAAGTCATCAAACAGGGCAATACCAGAGATGCACTTATGGGCCTGCAGCAGCTCAATTTAGTGACAATGCGTCTTCCCACACAGCCTTGCCCCCAGACACAGCTTTTCAAAGTGCCTGGCACACGGAGACCCACAAAGCTGCTGGTAGGTGGACAGAGGTCTGAGCCATAACACAGGCTTCCAGGGGAGAAGCCATAGGGCGTATTCATAATATTACAAATACTCAAATAAAAGGAGTTACTGAATGGTTCATTTATCTCTACATTAGTCACATTTCTCTTGATAATTTTATGGAATGCTGGATTGCTTTGTAACTCCTTCTTCAGGTATACCTGAATATAAGAGACAGAGCATTCAGATTTTGCTGCTCCATTTCTTTTCTCCATCTTTTTATGAAAAATGGTCTTATTAAAAAAAAATAATAATAATAACTGCACTTCGAATTTATAAGCTCAAATCCTCCATAAATATAAGTAAGGGCAGTGTTTTCAGTTTGGGATCTTGCACCCATCATTTACACAGCAAGCAGAGGGGAAAAAGAAATAAAAAAAAGACTCCTCAAGAGATGAACGTTTAATTAAGAAAGAAGGAAAGTTTAGAACCACCCTACAGGACAAGCCAGACCCAGTGTGCACTATGTTACCAGAAGGAAATAAAGAGACCAAGAGCCCATTTCTCACCCATGACAGGAAGCAGCAACTACTTTGTGGACAATAAATGGAGGCACCGCAAGGGACACACGTATAAATTGGGAAAGCCTGAACGGAACCCGTAGCAGCTAAAGCGTCCAAATCTCTGCTACACAGGAGACACAGCCCCAGCTGCCTGCAGGAGCCACTCACACTTACAGAAATAAAAGGATTATTTTTTTCCCCCCAGAAACTTGTAAAGTATGTAAATTTAAATTTAAAAAAAAGCCAGTGTTTTCCAGGCAAAAATATTGATTAGTACCTGACAAAGATCCTACGAACTTGCATTTGATTTTCCTGCATTTTTTACATTTCTTGTAGAACCTTGCTGTCAGCTAATTTTTTCCTAATGTATATTAAAACAGAAGACTAGGAATACACTGGAGTTCTATTCCAGTGATTAATCAAGAAGAATAAATATTTAATACATTAAGATAGCATTTGTGTATGCCAGTCACACTCCCCTACTTGTTACACGCTGCTCTGCATTAATAGAGAAATGTATATGTAGAGGCAGTAAGAACATTCACTAGTTGTCACATACCAGCTAATTAAAAACATGTTCTGAAGTAGGTTCAACTTCACTCATTGACAAAAGTAACAGGGTTGGTTTCTGTAAAACATCCCTACTACTTAATTCAAGTTTCAGTTCCCCCTTCTAATTTATTTTAAGGAAAACCAAGCTCCAAAATGATTTAAGAAACACAAAAGTAAAATGAAAGTGACACATCAGCCTTTTTTTCCCCCCATACAGAATATTTGTTATTTCAAGGACATTTTTTTTTTTTATTAAAGATTGCAGTGATACATCATCTTTGAGCAGTGAAGAACATTAACTTCAGCAGGTGTTTTCTTTCCTCATTTACCATGGCTGAAAACGGCTGCTATTCCATATTCCATTTCTGTAGCGATTCCAAGAACTCCTGAAAGACTACTGCATTAAAAGCAGACATTGCTCTCAAATTACAAATGTACCAGGCACCTCACTCAGGTAATGTATTTTCACTTACATAAACGCGTAAATAAATAAAGTGAATCTCTTCCCTCTGCTGCATAATATCCATGGCACATAGACCTTGGCAGCTCATTTCCAGTTGGGCATCGCAGTGTGTGACCATAAGCTGTAACAAGGGATCTATAAAGAGGCTAGAAATGGGCACAGTCCTGTGAAGACTTGGAAGACACATGAAGTGGGGAAAATGAAGACAACATAGGAACAATAAATGTAAATTAAAATGACTACAGAAATACCATATGAGGCCACCTGAGAGTTTTCTTCTACTCCCTTAGGTGGTCCATGACTTTTTCCCCAAACCCTTGCACTGACATTCAGTTTTAGCACGCCCTATCCCAAGGCAGGACCAACCACACCGAAACCTTCCTTGCTAGTTATTTGTCTAATCTCTCCTTAATAATTCCAGTGACAGGAGTCTGCAATCTTCTTAGGCGATCTATTTTAGTACTGACTTATCCTTATTGTTAGAAAGTTTTTCTAAATGTCCAACTTATTTTTCTCTTCTCCTACTTAAACAGCCTACTTCCTGCCCCGCATGGGAAGAGAGCTAATCCCTTCCTCCCTGCTCACCTTTTACAAACATCTGCCCCAGGCTTCTCTTCCCTGACTCAAGCAAGTTATTCCAGCATTCCTCACGTGTCACGTTTTCAAGACTTCCCTCCTCCAGAACTTCTCCAATATATCCACATCACAAAATAGCAGCTGCTACTCCAGCCATATCCTGGCCAGCACAGCAAGCAGAGAATTCTTTCTTTCCTACACTTAATGCTGCAGCTTGTCTTCAGTGTAAATAGCCCAAGAACTGCCTTTCTGCATGCCAATGTGTATGCAGCCTGCTGTTCCCTGTGAGTCCTTACCTTCCTCAGAAGAAGCTCTAGCTCATCTTTCTGGGGTTAATTATGCCTACCCAAGTGTAGAAATTTGATTCCAATTCAGTCACTGCTATTTTTTTCAGACGCTGTTATATGGGATCAATGCAGCTTGCATGATCAGGACCTTGCTGCATGGAAAGTTTCATCCATAATCATTTTCTCAATGGGAAAAATCTATTTTTGACTCTCTTGTATTCACTTGAAAGTTTGTCACTTCTGGCCACACGACACACCGCCACAAGCCATGAGAAACCCTACTTGAAAAAAATAATAAAAAAAATCAATGGACTCCAGAAGAAAAATGAAAACCCATTTGCATACATTTAACATCAAGTTCTTAAAAATGCCTCTGATTTCTATCACAGCTCTTTTTCTATTACTCAGCTTAGTCACGGGCTTTCACTTCATTCATAGTGACTCCAGAAGCAGGGGCACAACAGCAGGGCCAAGTCGAGGCCCCGCACAGGGAAGGCACCCATGGCATGGCCAGCCCCACGGCAGCCTGTGGCCACCTCGTGTGGGGGACAGAACTGGGCAGCCCCGAGATGCTGGTGTTGTCAATCAGAGGACCAGGCACGCAGAACCGTGAGGTAGAGGAAAACCCTCTTATTAACGTCCGAGGAGAAACACTGACACACGTACAGAAAAAGCTTTCTGCTTTTTTTGCATGCAGAGCGATTTCCCTGTTAGCTTCCAGTGACAACATATGCCAAAGTGCTTTACTTCAAGTTGCTCTGACAAAACGAATTCCAGAGCTGTGGACGAACAGAGGCCAAGAGATGAGGTGAAAAACTGGTACAGCATTGCTCCGACTGCACAAGTGACTGGGCTATTTTCATTTAACAACCTGATGTATAATTGGAGCTGATAAAAAATACTGAGAGCTTAGTTGCACTGTACAGGTTTTGAGAAAGTCAGAATAACTTCTGTCTTCAGAGTACATAGATATATTCTCTAAAATACATGAGAATAAGCCGCAGCTATCTAACAGACAAACCAAATGCTGATTGCCGTGTATTTAAGCAGAGAAACATCATTTTCTCCACTGCTACCAAGTATTTGTTTATTTTTATAACTACATATACGAACCCACATTTTGGAGCAATGGAACCTCTCCAAGAATAGCAGCAATTTCTTGAGAGGACTCAAACCTGAAAAATAAATTGGGAAGGACAGCAAAGCCTAACAGAATCTGGTCTGCCAAGATACTAATATAGTATGAGGGAGAGTAGCAGAGTGCAGCCAGCATGATAAACAGTTTAGGAGGCTGACTGCTGGGAGAGACAGTAAGGAAAAATAGACCAGAGCTCAGAAATCTCTCGTTAAATGCATTATTGCCCTTCAGTGGATTGTTAGCCTTTTTTTTTTTTTTCAATAGTGAAATTCACATCCTGCAATGAGAAGAAAATCCCACACAGATTTCTAACAAATTACCTGGATTATCTTCAGGAAAACTCCTCCCCACCTCTCTCTCTTGTTGTGCTGCTGGTCCTCCTCTAATGAATATATAGATATACACTGATATTTTTCTTAGTAAAATAAAGACTTCAAAGGACCTGATTCTGTATCCACAAGATGAACAAGAAGATTCTTAGAGATTACAGCCTAATTGCAAAACACAGGTACCCAAATACAGGTATTTTATTGAAATGTGGTTGGCCATTTCCTGGAGGTTTAACCCTAAATCAGAAAGATTTTTATTTTCTATCTGGGGAATGAAAATAACCTCACCACCACCTAAAAAAAATCCAAACTACTAAATACTGTTTTATACAGATGGATTTTTATCTAACACATTAATGGAAGACTATAAAATTGAATGTGGTTGAGTCAAACTACAGAGTTGAAGAGTGAACTGCATGCTTTTACAGCAGTGCTACACCAATTAACAGCTTGAATCTTGCCAATATTTTCCAGGTGGCCCTGGTCCTCTTCATCTCAATTCTGAAATCAAATTCTTTTACATGACTTAAAATATACTGAAAATAGCACAATATCCTCCACTGACCTGGAAAAACCTGGAAAAACTTCAAGAAATGTAGCTCCATCTCTCCTGTCTTGAATAATACACATACTCTGCATCTATTTTAATATCATAGTTGGACAAAATCACGTGAGACAGACAATGTCTAACAGCAATGCCCAGACTAGTTCACAGATGTCATCCAAAGCTCTGCCTATAAAAATACAACTGCCACTATGCTGAAAATTAAGAATTGATAGAACAAATTGGCATTTGATATAAAGCTAAGACATCTATTTCTCTGTAACACAGCTTATTTAATTATAGCGTTACAGAGACCAAGTCAAAAAGCTGTAAAAAAAAAAAAAAAATCCTGTTTGAATAAGAGGCAGACAGTCTACCCAATTCACAGACTTGCTTTGATGATTTCACATCATTTTAATATTTTCGCCAAGGAGGAGAGGGAAGAAAAAAAAAAAAAAAAGAAGAAAAAAAAAAAGAAAAAAAAAAACAGTAAGGTTTGAAGTATTTGCAGTTGTGACTATTCAGCCTCAATTCAGTGCAATATTAACAGCAGCCCCGAAGTTTTCTCACGCATACCCAGACAGCTACTATTCTAAGCAAGTACTGCAAAAGAATCTGCAGGAAGCAAGACGAACTCCTCATTGCTCTAGTATTTACATTGCCCATTCCAGGCAGGAGTTATTTTAATAGCAAAATGTTACCAAGATAAGAAAGAAAAATTATCAGTGAAAAAAGTTTGCCAAACCAACGTGGCAATTGCTTACTTCTATCCAACTACAGCAATATTTTTATCATTTCATTTAGTAAAAGCATGTACCTGGGTAGCTCTTAATATTCCAGCTTATAAGATTACCCAGAAGTAAATATATATCTTACATCGACCCTAGTGTTTTAAAAATGTCAATGTTACAGTTCAGGTTTCTTTAATTAGTAGGGTTATTCCACCTTTATTTCCTACAAAGCAGACTTCCATTTCTAAAAGTGACCAAGTTAAGTTATTAACAAAGTAACAGAAATATCTTTGACAATGTCTTTAACTTCATCACTCCTACCAAAAAAAAAATAGATTTCAGTTCTAAGTGGGATCTACATTAAAGTAGGACTCTCTGCAGGTTTTGATTTAATTACAAGATTATAATCAAGAAAGGATAAAGTTACTTGTTATTTTTATTTACCATGAAATGCACAAAAATCCACAAATATTTTCAGATATACTTCCTAAAGATATATACGCACATGCATAAACTAAGCCATACACAAGTATAAGAACCACATAACTTTCTCTATCTTTAAACTTCATAAAATACCGTAAGTTGTGTGACACAAAACAAAGCACCCAGACAATGCATATTGACGTACTTGGCAAAAAGGAAAGGCGCTGCTCCCGTTTTCCACTGTACATCACTATCAATCCCATTTTCCTCTGTGACCTAGTTCAGGGTTTTAACTTAAGCTTCCTGAGGTACCAGCCAAATGCTCTAAATGCAGCATGTCACCTACACCCAAATTTCTCATTTTCTCTCTAAGACAAGTTTCTAACAAACACCTGTTCTCAACAGGAAGCAGCTGCCTTCTCCTTCCAGTCATTTAGGCCAATTAACACCAATCCATCTAATCGTGTGTTTGTTGGGGACGGGGTGCACCTGGCAGGAGAACACCTCTGCAAGGCTGCAAGCCCCAGCTCCCGCTAGCTGCATGGCTGCACACTGCTTTGGGATCGTTTCACAATTAAACTTGGATTTTCCCCTCTCTGAGGGTATAACAAATGAAAATCTAGAAAAAAACAAAAAAGACAAATAGCATCACTAAGACCATCTGTTGGTTTTCAGCTTTTTCTTTTTACATGCACACCAGCCATGCCTCCCCTCTTCCACCTCCCACCAGCACACATCCTTCATCACAAGAGACTCCCAGTCCCCGAACAAAACCTCGGGCAGCACAGCTGCTAAGACAACATTTTTGTTGCTATCGTATTTTTGCCACATTCTACCTGATTGTTTCCCAAATTCCCACATAGCTGATACCAAGATCTTGAACCATTAAGAGCCAAAAGCCTCTTCCAGAAAAACCGGTGCGTATGCGGTAAGAGGGACGGACTGCTCCCCACAGGTTGGATGCAAGCTGGGCGCTGAACGAGCACATCTCTGTGGCAAGGACATGTGTGTGCTGTGCAGCCCTACCCCTAAAAAAGGTCTGTAAACATTAGAGAAGCTCATTTATCATAAGTATGGATTCTAACTCATGATGGTTTCCCTTCCGCTTTGTCCTTTGATGCGCAAAGGTCCATCAAAAATTGAAGTCAGGTCAGACGTAACTGCTCTCCTCGCAGGTCTGGCTGAAAGGAGCTCCAGAGCTGGTGTCTGAAATACCCTGACAGCTTCCAACCTACACCTTCTGAAACCAAAGTCTGTGTCGCATAGATTCAGAGTAATTTTATTTGGCTTTTGGGAGAAGGGATTGTTCTGACTTTTACTGTCCACAGAAACACAAGAGAATACATGGAAAAAATAATAATAATAATCATGCTATAGCATCATTTCACTTTTTCCTCTTACTTTTTTCTTCTTCCCCTTCAACAAAGCAAAAAAACAGTGGAAAACTACTGGTACGCACCACAAAACTATCAGGAATCTCTGACGGGTAGCCTCTATGTTTTCCAAATCTTGCAGCAAGTGACACCCAGGGAAACGAACAGGTTCTGTCCTGCAACCTGACCCATGTCTGCGTGCCCCTGTCATGCTAATGGGGAAAAAAAAAACTACTGCGACCCCACATGTTGTCCTACACAGAGAATGATCCAGGATTAGGGTTTAAATGAGGTACTATATCAGCACAATGACAAAAAAAATCTCTAAAGTTCTTCAGTATAACACTCCATAGGTTTATTCACCACAGGATCACTGAATCGGAAAATACTCTTCTAGAATTTCTTTCTGCCAAGCAGATAAACCACAACAGAAAATTCAGTCTCTTCAAATCCTGTCTTGAAAAGGAAATTGCCAATTCACTGAGCAAAAACATTAGAGATCCTGCTGGGATTTCCAAACCCTTTGTGCCCTAGCTTAGGAAGGCAGTGATCAGTACAGCTCAGAAGACACACCTGGGGCTAGGCAAGAGGAGGTAAGGGGATCTGTCAGGCACTGGCACAGCTGCAGCCGCCCAGCCTGCAACAAAAGCAGAGCCCAGGTAGCTGCCTGGAATGACCCAACTTGCCTTTCAAGAGAGTATGAAAGGCAGGACACCTCCCCTGGGGGACCAGAGCTCTGCTCAGCCTGTTCACATCATCCTTATGATACGGAAAAGATGCGGAGCAGGCACAGCAGCTGGGGACACAGCCAGTCTGCCTTGTCCTACCAGCGAGAGGCGATGGGAAGTCTCTTGCACACGAGTGGCAGTTGTTCCATGATGCCTGGGTAACAGGCTGCTCCCGCTCCCCTCTCTGAGGCTGACGATCTCACTTCGCTACCAGAAGCTCTCGGAGCTGCTGCTGCTCTTTTCTCACACAGTTCAAACACAAAGCAGAGCAGATGACAAACAAGTGCCCACTCCTCCTGGTGACAGGATACGTAGGAACTCTGCCTATCCACGGAGAGGAACCTCTGCTGTGCAGCATCAGGAACCAAAGCCATACGCTGAAGTCCAAAGCAAGTAAATTATGCTGCTGAGAACACAGGAAAAGGAACAAGAAGGCAAGCAATCACTCTGGAATAGGGTCAGGAAAAAAAATTAAAAAGCAGTGACCCTAAGACTTAGAGAAGAAGCGATGGTTCAGGTAGGGAAATGCACTAGAGCAGAGAACTGCTTCAGTGCAGCTGAAGTTAGGGAGAATGAGAGGCATGGGTTGACTCTGCCCCGTCTCAGATTCCATGCATCGCACACCAAAGGGGAGGGGGCAGCAGCAAACCCACCACAGCTCACACTGATGGAGAAGCTTCCCCAGCTCTCAGCAGCTGCATCCTCTCCTCTCTAGAGTGGAACAGAATCATTCAAAAGAGAGACTTCCGATATTTAATGCACCAACCTACAAACATGCCATCAGCTAAGCCCAACGGCATTTAACTATCTCAGCTGTCACGTAGTGGTTTCTTGCAATGCATCAGAACAAATCTAAACTGCCCTGGTCACCACACACAAGTCGTCTCTAACAGTAAAGCACAGAGGAGGTTCCTGGCATGGATGGCATTTCAACAGAAGAGGCATTTGAAAGATGCATCAAACAGCAACAATTGCTTCAAATCCAACTGCAGCATGCATCAACTTCAGACAAATGCACTGGTTTGCGTAAAGAGACAGCCGCCTGGAAGGGAAGTTCTTAGCTGAAGAAAGATTATTAGTGTAGCAGGGATGACAACTGAAATCAATTGTGTTTAAATAGAATCAACTTTCCTGCCTATGTGACCTTCACCTGCTCCCCTGGATGATTCTTGAGTACCTTTCCAGTCCTCCAATCCTCAGGCTTGTGCTGACAATTGCAGCAAGCTCTACATCATCCACAGTTGGATTCTAACAGTTCATTTTTATATTTCTTAATAGGAGGTGAGTAAAAATATTTTTAAATGTTGTTTTGATCGTTTGGTTTTGTTTTTCCAGGAATTTTAGCTACATGTGGAAAATAAGTGAGCAGATACGGCAATCTAACAATAACCATTATCCTTCTAATTCTCAGGAAAAAAAAATAAAAAAATAAAATAAAATGGTCTTATTGAACAAAAGAAAATTCAAATATCCTTTGAAAGGAAAGGTTCTGTGTTACCCCTAACTGCAACTCTCTAAGGCCAGCACTGCGCACAGCACTGCTAGGCCATGGAACTGGAACATGTTACTGCTACAGCAAAACTCAACCTGGCTCTTCAGTAAGGAAGCTGAAGTGTTATCTGCTTAGAGAGAGCCAGAGGGCTTACTGACTCATCATCAAAACAAGCTTTTACTTTGTTTTTTGTATTGCAGTGTTGAGTTCTATGGATGCATATTCTTAGTTAATACAAAAACAAACAAAGCCACAGAAAATTCCAAGGAGAGGAAAATCGCTCCAAGACTACATATTTTAAAGCATTTCAAAGCATACAATTAAGAAGCTGATGTTTCATTCATCACTCTAAGAAACAAAAGTTTAACACTTGGGCCTCAAAAAATATAGCTACCTTAACAAGCAACATGTTAAAGGAAGAGTTGAAAGAGAAGCGTTCATCAAAACGTGGTAGTTCAGCAAGTTTCAGTGACTACACAAAAAAGGCCAATAAAGTAGATTGAGTAAATAAATGATTGCTCGTGTGTTTGGTTCTTTTAAAAAACAAACTAAAGAAACAGGCCACATACTTGTGCAGAGTTTCCTTTTGCTCTGTGCATTTTCTCAACGTTGTCCACTGCTCACAATGCCCTCACCTCCATCCCACTCCCCCAGCCCAGGAGCTGGACAGGGCCCAGCCAGCACACAACTCTCCAGCAGCAGAGGCTGACAAAAGCACCACCTCAAGTAGAGGTCACTTGGCTGCACCTCCCTCCGTCTTCCAACCCCAAAAGCAGCAGATGCCCCTCTCCCTCGCTCCTCCATCAAGGAGCAAGGCAAGACACAGGCTGGGTGAGCTGCTGGTGGGCACCCTGATGCCAGGCTACGTTCTTGCCTTGTTTTCTACCCCCAGCTAAGTAGCTTAATAAAACAGCTGCCTCTAAGCACCAAGTCTAAAAGTTATCTCTATACACAAGACCGAAACGGCTTCTTCAGCCTGGATTGTGGGAATTGCCAGCCTAATGTCAGCTTTTGCATTTAGTTGGAAAATAAGTTAAGTCTTTGCTTACAAAGTCACTGGGAATACAAGTTTTTAATCCCTTTACATTTTAAACTGCTTTTTCTTGAATCAGCCTGAGGATCCAAGTGTTCTGATTCACAGAAATTCTTAGGCTGCAAATCCATTTACTGAGGATAAGATTATACAGCACATGTGTATCATTTTACATATGATACTTTTAGGAAATTTAAACTGACAAGGCTGCTTTAAAAAGCTTTCAGTTGGTGAGTGAGCCTTACGGAAGTATTTACTGTTACTTCTTGAATTTAAATACATACCCCACATCATCTTGAAAATTGAAGAGACCTAGACGTTTGACTAACAATGGACCTAGTCCTTGTCTCAGTTATTTTGGTATAAAGCTGCAAGAGTTCCTAGTTGTTCCAAAGGAGATGCAAATACTGTATTTTTGTTTTGATCACATACTAGTGACACAAAAAAGATTTTGTAGCATAATGTACACAGCTTCACATAATAAAATCCCTCGTTAGAATTGTATTTAGTCAACTCACCGTACTTATTTGCTTTTTAAAATAAACAAATGTCAATAAAAAAAATCAAAAATCTGTAAATAAAAATCTGTTTGTTCAGAGTTGGAAAGAGTGGAAACCTGTTAGCTGAGTTCAGGAATAGTATTTTAATTCATGCAGATCATTCATCCACATCAGCATTCAAATTCAAACCAACAGCACACTTCTGAGGTGAATCTTATTCTCCTCTCTCACCACATACACGTTGGTTCCAGAGCAATCCTGCAACACGAACTGGGTTCTTCTGGACATAACTAAAGCACAAAACACATTTCAGTCACTGAAACAGCCATTCCTGAGCACGTTATGTCTGACGCAGGTTTGCAGGCATGCGGCATTGGCTCCTAAAGGCAAGGCTAGCAAAGCTCATCTTCAGAAACTTGTTGGAAGGCTCTCGGTGCTTTTGAGCTACAGTCCTGATCACTCTTCTTATTAGGGAGAGCGGCATCTACACATCAGAAATTCTGCAAGGACCAAAAGGTGGAAGAGGGATTCTTTAGGTTTAGGCAAGAACAGAAAACTGAAGAAGGTTAGGCCAATGTCTTGTATTTTATTAAGTATGTGGCTAAATTGCAAATAAAGATATTTAAGACTGAACCTTCAGAAGTAGATTTATGCCACTGAGTAGGCAATATATAATGGAGAGGAAAACGCTGATATGCAAGTATTCACAGGATGTAAACACATACTACGTGTTTGAACAGACCACTAACTTCCCATATTCTTCAATTTATCCAGCTTTTTTGTGTGCCATCCACAGCCATATGGACCTGTAGTAGTCTGGTCTTCCTCAGCACCAAACTGCAGCTCAGTATGCATAAAAGATACGTGCATTTCCTCTGTATACTAGATAAGGCAACAGCCCAAATGAGGTTAATAACATCTGCCTGCTTCAAAATCAGAAAGAGCCCCCTTTGGTAATGCATTTAATATGTTGGCACAGGTGAGTACTGGGATTTATGAATAAGTCATAAGGAAGCTCTGAATCACCACCTGCTATCCATTAGAACTTGGGGTGACTACACATGTTAGGTCACAGGTTACCTTGCACAAATGCCTGCATAAAAAGAGCATGAGTTTTAAACAGCCCCTGGTGATGGATAAAACAGAACACAGAGCCATGTCTCTTATGAATAAACTTGAATTGGGTCCTCTTCTACACAATGATCTTAGAAGTTTTTACTTGACTTCTAAGTCTGTTGCTTCTGTATCTTAGAGTTTTGGAAAGATTTTTAAATTCTCAGCGCTCATATGAACATCCTAAAGCATTGCAGCAACTCAGCTGTCAGACATGATTCAACAGAGAACAAAAAGAAAGGGGGAAAAAAAATATCAATCATGATGGTGAATTCAGAGAAATCTTCAGAGATCATTCAGAACTGGAATAAGAACTGTGGAGTAAAACACTCACAGTCCTGACAAGTCAGACTAATAAAGGGTGGATGGCATAATTCAGCTCATCATCAAGAAGTCCCAGCTGTAGTTCCGCAAAAGTTCCAAGCACAATTTTTCTCATTTTGAAAAGATGAAAAGAGAGAGAACTTTGAGGGGAAAAAAAAAAAAAAAAAAAAAAAAAAAAAAGTTATTTATGACCAGTCAGTGAGTGTCAATTTTAAGATTCCAGAAACCCAGATAACCTCGACTGGAGAAACCGATAAATCTGATTTGTTGGAGTCAGGTACTGACTCAAGTCTCCAGGTCAAAAAGAAGAATGAGCAGCTCGCAGCACAGAGCAGACTGCATCCCCTAAATGCACACGAATGTGAATACTTGACAGAAATGAAGGAAAAGCAGATTTTTCCTTCTCCTTTTTCTGTGAATTTGGCTGAACTAGTCAGTTCTCTGGTCTAAAAGACAGCAAATCACCTCTACATCCTTAAACACAAAATAGCCAGAGAGAAAACTACCTCTGCAGTATGGTTAACAGAGAAATTTAGAAAAGATGTCAAATCAAGGAATTTACAAACAGTTGCCTAACAGAAGGTATTGCCCATTTGTAAAATTTGATGAAGAGAACAGACAATGCCTTAATATGCATTTGCTATAATAACACCTATGTTTGAAGTATGCAACTGTCACAGATGAGTGAAACAATAGAAAGCTTACCAGAAATCCATGCTGTAAAATCAGCAAAGGCTTGCTGGCCATCTGTTAGCTCTGGAATCCCGACCCTTGGTCTCTTTCCAGTCGGCATGAGTTAATGCTTCTGAAGCATCCCGTTTGCATTGCAGGTTTCCCCGGTAACAAACACATCGATGACTAAAGTATAAGACGCTGACTTTGCCATGAAGCAATGGGCCATCAAGATGCAAACATCTGTACTGTCCCAATGGCAGAAGTCATGCAGAAGATGAAGTTTTAAGTCTGATTTGAAAGCAAATTTTACAGCTATTCCCTCTAAATCCTGTACTGAATGCACTGAAACAAAGCAGATTGGTTGAGTTGGCTGTATTGTTGTTTGGTTCGGTTTTGTTTGTTTGTTCATTTGTTTTTAGGGCACAAAATTAAATTCCCATTAGACAAAACAGAGACACCAACAAGGCATCCGTTACCCACCACCACAACATGGGTGAAGTCATGTTTGGATCTGACTTGCTGTTAACAAAGCTGCACTTGCACTTTCAACCACCACCACTTCCTTAGCAGATTTATCTTTCAGGAAAGCAACTCAAAGGACATAACAGACATGGAACCACACAATCGCATTAAGTAACATAAAACAGTCTACGGAGTGCTAGGGCCCAGCGTAAGAACTATCTTGTTGTACAAACAGATGCTTCTGAAATGATGTCTCAGGGCAATGCTTTCACAGAAGGTTGAAAAATGTATTTCAGCTGGAGATTTATACCATGAAAAAAGCCACTTAGGGTAAAAAAAAAAAAAAAAAGTGGCTAGTTATAAAACGAGGCTACAAAGCTCTGCAGTTATGACCTGTTTGGGGCTGTTCTTACACTCAGAATGTGTCACAGATCACCACTAGGCTGCAAGGTTTGCAGGAACTGTTAATTCCAAGTTACTGGGGCAATATTCATTCTCTAAACATCACTGGAATTGTAAGTGGGGATTAATGCAGGGGAAAATAACGTCATATAATCAGGCAAATAGCCCCCCCAAATATCCAGAAAGTCCCTCTGCTTATTAAAGGAGGCAGGTCAGCCTAGCTCTCTCGTCTCAGAACAGACATTCCTGCTAATATTTCATGAAACTGATCACAAAGGGTTACTTTATCAAGTCAGAGATTTGATGGGAATAAACTATTTTCAGCTATTCAGAAAGATGTCAAGGCTCAGTTTCAAGTTCTCAGTGGATGCTCAGCATCGCACTGACTTCCCAGTTCCCCATATTGCTTAGGTATTTTCCACTTCAAAATACACCTTAGGACTCATCATGGCATTGCTAGTAAGCCAAACCCACAAAAGTCATCATCCAGAGAGCTGCACTGCTCTCATTGCCACCCAATGTATTCAATCTCACAAACGAGTTAAAAAAAAAAAAAAAAAATCAGGCTTATCTGCTATTTCTGCCAACTTTTTCTTGTTAGATGTTTCCATTCCCTTTAAAATTCCTCTGAGCCACTGATCTTAGTGTCACAGTTAATGAGCATGTAAAACTCATCAACAGCAAATTTCAAAAAATGCTCTAAAGCTGATTTATTTTCTTCTTACAAGCATGGGTAGAGATTCTTTCTGTAGCAATAAGCTGTAAAATTTTGCTTTTGATATGAAACGGAGATTGAAATATAAACCTACAGAGACGCATAAAGAAGCGGTAAGTTAGTTTGTATTTCAGATATACGCTGACATAAAATCTTCCATTTTCTTTGGATTACAGAGCAGACTGGCTTTTTTTATTATTATCATTATCTTAAATGATTTGTGAATAAACACGAAAGAACCTGACTTGAAAAACTATACAGTTTACTATCTAAGAGCAAAGTGTGAACAGATTAGTCAACTGTTTTTTCCACATATTTTGGGGAAGCTAATGTTAAAGAAAATTGGGTTATTTGTAAACAGGATCATTGGTCTCAAACGCCTACACTTTAATACCTCCCTCTGTATAAACATTAGTGTTCCTCAGGCCAGGATTTAGAAAAAAAAAAATCATATAGTTCATTATAAATCTCTCTTCCACAACAGAAATTCAGTAAAAATACTTATTTTGACAACATATCAACCAGATATACATCTATTACATCTGATTTAGTGTAAGTACTTAACGATAGAGCCATTACTGGAGCATATAATGGCACCAAAGCTTTTCATATTGGGCAAATTGCATAATTACTTTTTAAGTACCAAGTGTAACTAATTAGCACTTTTTAAGCCAGCATGCATCATCCTTAATTCTTAGATATTTCCATTTAAATTTTCCATCAGTGACTACTTCCCATGTGTGTGGAAAAAGAATAGAGAAGATGAAAGAATGTTATATATGTGCATAATGTACCAGTGCCAATTTGAGTATCCATATGGATATAATGGATTAAAAAACAGAGCAGCTGTACATACTCACCAGCACTCCAGCTGATTAGTCAAATACACTGATTAAATTCTTACCTTCAGTAACTAGACGTGCACAAAAATCATTCCATTTCCAAACTACTTTGCAAAATACAATCCATGGGATCATAGACCTTTTATAAATAATTTCTTTGCTAGTGACAGTTAGAACTTGCTCTCTCAGTGACAGCTAGTAGTTTTTCACTTCATAGCATCCAAGGAAGAATTTCATGTCATTGACCTAATTAATAATGAAGGTATCTGACTTACAACAAACAGGGAAGCACCATGAATGTGTGTACTTCTGGTAGCATTCAGCATAAATATTTTTTCATTTTAATTAATTAAAATTCATGGAGCAATGGAGATGAATCTCACACAATTACCTTAATGCTAACAGGAAAATTGCCTTGTGAGGTGGAAGTTCAAGCTAGAATTACAACACTGCCCGAATTCCAAGTGAGGCTAAAATCATCACATCTAAAGCAAGAGCTCCAAGCAAGATTTTGAATTTCATCTTAAAAGATAAACTGAGATGCTGCGATTATAATCACAGAATTTAAAGATACCACAAAATAAAATTAATGTTTATTATGCAAAAGCTCAGGAAATAAGTGTATGGAATTGGAGAATATCACAACTGAAGTAGTAACAAAATTCAAGTAAGTGATTGTCCTACCGGATTGGAGATAAGAATCTACACCAGAACACTGGGAAACAAAAGATCCAAGACATTAACTTGCAAGTTATGCAGTAGGCACTCTATTAAATATATTAAATTATGCCATTTGTCATGTTCTAGCAAGTATTGCACCTAAATTTGATGCAAAATGGGAAGGAATTGCCCAGAATTAATAGAAGCTATTACTCTAGCTTCTCATTATTCCATATTCATAGTTTAATCTAAAAATATGAATGTGAGGGGAAAGTGGAATAAAATGCAACATGAATTTATTAACATCACACACTTTATCTTTGATAAAACAACTTTAACGAAAATGACTACCATTATATCAAGACGCCAATAAGCTGTACAATTAGGTAAACCTGGAGACCAAGTTAATACGAAAACCACAGTGCAAGTAAGGAGATGGATAAAAATGGGATCAACAGATCAGCCCTAAGCAAAAAGCTCAGCCTGTAGGGGAATTGCATAGGACAGTAGAACAGGTAGTCAAAAGGACAGGTAGTCAGAAACTGACCTTAAAAAGAGACTTACCAATAATGGCTCAGGCATGCTAGTGAAATTTATTGATGGCATGAACTTGTTCATACTGTTAGAAATAAATACATCCTATGCCAAGAACGAGGTGATGCTGATTCTTGACCAATTGAGAGCAGATCAAATTTAGCAATGGTCGGTAAAATCACACACTTAGAAGTGACAGGAATAGTTTTAACTAGCCCACTGGGGAAGAATGAGGAGAACTATAACAGCTGCAGAATGACTACATGCCACCAATGGTATACAGCCAGAAAAAGAGAGAAATGATCCTACAATGTGGGATTTCCAGAAGAGATCAGGCAGTTATTAAAGCACATATTAAAACACAGGAAACACAATAGGAAAGATTAAATTGGAACATGAACAGGGAAACCTGTTTGAGCAACTAGAAGAAATAAGAGCCTGGTAAGAAGACACTTGTTTATCCTAGTGTAATGAAGTCCAAGGAAAAAAATATGACAGTGCATACAAAGAGGAGAAAAGGAAAACCAAATGGTGAGAGAGCAGCGTTTTTGGCTAAGAGACTATATGCAGACGAAAGAGGCATGCATCAAGTAGATGGTAAGAACAAATTTAGACTAACAGTCTACATTCAGAAAGTCAAAGTGAGTTTCAAAAAGAACATCTGAACATGGTTATGTCGTATTTAGTTACCAAGTGCTACCACTTCATTTCACAGAGGTTAAGTATGGCAGAAGAAAAAGAGTTTACTAAAGATTATTTTATTTAAATCATACATTCAAAGTCATTACAGCACACTTTTTAAAGTATCTGCTCAAATCTCATATTTTTTCAGCAGGGTTTGGTGGGGTTTTGTTTGGTTGTTCATTTTTAAGTACATAACACTCTCTCCATGTAAAACATAGGAGTACAACTAACAATGGGGAACTGTGTTTGCCACTTACAGGTAGCAAAGTCTTCATTTTAGTTCAGTGACTAAAGAGCCAGAAATAAATATCATGCTCTCACACAGCTGCTGGGTCCCTGCAAACAACCGATGATTTTGCCCCTAGAAGAGGGAGCATGGAGCAGGAATCCCGCCATGCGTGCGGGAGGAACAGAACATTATGAACGCTCGGCAGAGATGCCAACAACCAGAGATGTCAGCCACCAGCCAGTAACACCAGGCTGGGATCTGGGGGCACAGAAAGAAGAGAGCAGCTTGTAACCTGAAACAGGCCATCAGCAATATTCAAGCCCATGCTCTAACTCCAAGCTCCTCATCTTGCTATTCAGCCCTGAGGACAACAATTCATAACAGCTACCTCTTTGGCCTCCCAGCAATTCTCCAATTGCTCTTTGAATGGGATGCGCTCAGCTGCACAAAGCTGGATGTCACATCTGTCCTGACAGGTGAATCTACCTGCCCAACTCTCCTGAAACCTTGGGCAACCTGGGAGCACAGCTCAAACACAGTGGCAGTGATGATATTTTCGAGTATGAGCACACAGGGAGATGAAGGTCATCCTCCTCCTCCCTGCTTACACTCCACAGCACAGGGATTCCTGCAGTGGCCCTGCTAAGCGAAGGCACTCACATAGCTACTGCCAGCAGAAGGGCCAGTGGCACTGCAACGGGCCCTGCCAGACTCCAGAAAATTCTGTTCTCAAGTGTATTTATACATGCACATAAAGATATGCAAAATACACTCACACATAGAAATCTACCAGTTGCAGAATTATTTTGCTTTTATATGCAAGCCTTCACCTTTAAAATCACGCAAATCCCAGCTGCTCTGCAGACAAGTCTTTTTAATTAATCCCAGTTTGCCCACCTTCTTAATTAATCCCAATTTACCAGAATGTTGAGAAGGCAGGCAAGTCCTTAGAAAGCTAAAGCACTTTCTTTAACGGAAAAAAAAAAAAAAAAAAAAAAAAAAAAAATAGATTCAAAGACTTCAGAAACAAGGCACCATGGTAAAGTTTCATATTGAAATAAAAACTCACAAGTTGAAGCAAAAGCATCTGGCAATTTTAAATGCTTACATTTAGCTAACAGATGACAACTATCAATTAACATATGAACAGGACTGAATAATTTTCATCTATCCCACAAACAATAAAATATTAATTGCTAGTTGTGATTCCTAATGTCAGGCCCAATAGCGTGCTAGGAAAGCTGTACAACAATAGAGGTAATAAAGAAACTTCAACATTTATGTTCACTCAGAATTGACATTTCTAATACTTAATTTTCATTCTCAATGTCGATCACGTTTTTTGGTAAATTATAACTCTATAACTCCCTGCTGCCCTGCTCCCTCCTCAGTATGTCTAAGCTACCCACTTATTCCCTGCTTTGAGATAACTTTTTAGCAGTTTCAGACAACTGCAACAGATTCATCTAGAAAATAAAAAAACAGAAATTGAACATAACAGAACCTTGATGATAACCAAAGAATTATCTATATATATAAAAAAAAATCCTCCTTTTTTCTTCTACTAACAAATATTTTGCTGAGTAATTTGTCACTAACTTCATCTCAAACTTACTACGATAGTCATTACTTAAACATACTATTTTGGTGAAATTACCATGCACTAATGATGAAAAACCCCCAGCAAGTCTGCTCTAGAAGACCTCTATAAACTGTGTGCACCTAAACAGCAGAAGGAAAATAAAAAGCTTTAAAATGCTGCATGTTTTGGCATGGAAGTTGGCTTATACAAATTGCAGTTCATGCAACAGTAGATGAATATCTTCTATGCAGAAGATATGAGAGTTCCACAGAAAGTTCTAAAATTCTTGGCAACGAAGAAAAATGACACCCAAGTTTTCCTGAAGAGTATATAAAAAGCTTATTTTATTTATACATCTATTTATCTCTCTACATATGCACACAGAAATAGGCTATATAGAGAGGTATGGCAACCAATACTTCTATTTAGGAAAATGCTAAGATTGAATTTGATTATTTCTATAGCAATGTGTTGTTATCGAATGTAAGCAACTCTGATTTCTTTTTCAAGACGACCACCCGTCATATTTTCTTTAGTCTTGGTTGTTCCATAAAGCTTCACAAATATAATAGGCACTTGTAGCAAGAAAGACCAGAAAATAACTAAACAAACTTTCGACAGCTTATGAAAAGTTGAAGGACCTGGAACTTCAACTAATCCAAGAGAACCTCAATGACATACTTCCTCTACCAACAGCAAAGGACATCAGAACTCACATGGAGGACAAATATGACAAGTTAAAGACCTAGAAATATCGACAGCTTCAGCAAGTTTTGCAAACTGTTTCCTTGTAAAATTACAATTGCATTAGAACTTGACCTGGAAATCTAATACAGGTGATAGAGGGTAGCTTTGGGCTCGGTACATTCCCCATCATTCTCCAGGAAAATCCAGCCTTCCTTGCCATGTTTCATACTTGTCAGCGTGCACCCAAAGGAGCATGCTCCAGCATCAGTCACAGAAAGGCACAAGATTTGCAGCTCCAGAAAAAAAATGAGACATATTTTATTGTAAAGGCCATAAGAAAACCTTTAAAGCACTCTTCGTAGAAATGAAATCATTACAAATGATGAGGGATGATCCCCAAGTACTTCTTTCAAAGATTTCCAAAATCAATTTGATTAACATTTTACTTTATTTCCTCCACAATTCCCCACTATTCCAGGCCCCACCTTGGAAACTTTGATTATAACCAGCAGTCTGTAGTAGTTTGTGGAGATCCCCAAACAAACGGGAAAAGCTATGTGGAAAGCTACTTGAAAAAAAGAATAATAAAAAGGAGTAAAAAAAAAAAAAAAACTGCCTCAGTTTGAGGAAGCAACAGAAATGGATATAGAATCAAATATTCATATTTCATATCAGCCATAAAATAATAATAAGAAAGATTTCAAATCTCCCTGCCTCCCTGCACCAAATGATAATATTCATCTTCAGTGTTTTTCCTTCTGTGCTTTTTAGCATAAATTCAAAAGAATCCAAAATAATGGTCAGGTGCTGTGGTCTGGTTATTGTTTTGTTTTTCAAGGGCCCATTCTGTTCAGAGGCAGGATTCTAATTTCTCTTCTGCATCTACACAGAGTAATGCTCCCAGAGAGCTCATCATAGCAACTGTTCTTATTTTCCTAGAGAAGCTACTGACAAGCATAAACTAAAAATATTTTAAGAGAGGATAGAGAATGCTAGTTGAACAGAAGCTAGCATTTCCCTTGCTTCACATACATAAATCACAGACAGCGTTCCTTCGGACATCTCACATTCAAGAAAAATATTTGGAACCACAATCCAAAAAGCAAAGAGTTTAATTACTAACTTTCTTTCTGTGTGCAACACCAATGTGATTAAATCACATCTAAGAGGACTGTTTATAAAATAAAGGTATTCTCAGCATGGGACAACACCTTAACAGCTTGGTTCTAAAACTACCAGGAAGACAAATACAGCCCCTAACAGGAAAGGAAGATTTCACTGCCTTGCCTCTTATTTATATTATTTAAAAATCCTTCTAGAAAGGATTGACTGCATCCAGCCATGCAAACTTGAGCAGCATATTGCACAGAGTATCACAGACACAGACTGTCAATGTCAGCCTTCCCTACTATTATCCTGACATTCTTTTATTGTGAAATTCACCTTTCCTTCATTTTGCTGTAGTATACCTATTGTGCTTGCTGCCTTTTATTTAACAACTCAATACTCCATAACGTAACACGGTAATGCATTAGTACAAGAGTACACATTTTATGTACACAAAATAATTGTAGGATAGCACACATTTCATCACCGGCAAATGAAAGATGCATTGTTGTCATATACAAAATAAAAAAAAAACAATACATTTTAAGAGTCTGAACCTCAATTCCATTACACGAGTTTCCTTAAATTTGCCTTCAAATTAAGTGGCAAACAAATCCCAAAGAGATTAATTACACCATCATAAGAGTAGAGCAACTGAGAATCAGGCCAGCAATCTAACTGCAAATGCAATATGAACAGTCATATTATTCCTTGTTATACCACAATTATTAAGCCACAAACGATGTTTAAATTGTAGTCCTACAGCTACACCCAGGAATGCCTTCTGATGGTGTGTACCTTCATGAAAGTTGGTCAGTCTCCAAAACCAAGAAACTTTTCCCATCCTGAATGAATTACAAGCCCCAAATCCTATTTGTGGACATGTTCACATTTCACCTTTTTCCTACAACACTCCTATACTTTGCATAGAGTGACCTCTTTAGAGAAAGTTTCTCTCACATTCACCCACCTGAAGCAAATACTTCTGTAAGTAGGTGGCAGCTTGGAACTGGGCTCATTAAACACACAATTTCTAGAAACTACTTTCTGAAGAAGTCTCTCTTCCCCACCACACCCACACACACACACAAAAGCTCACAACTCCGACATGTCTAATTAGACAAGCAAATATACAGTATTTCTGATATACAAACATCAAATGTATCCACGTGGATATGCAATATTACATTTCCTACCTGAGTGTGTAACTTAGGTACACTTATTTGCAACCTACACAACTCCCTAAGGATCTACTCAAGTGAATCTGGACTCAGTATGAATACTCAATATGAATCTGGACTGAATAAAATTCAACAGCAAAAAATAAATAAAATAAACCTTCTGGTAGTCTAAAGCCCCAGTAGCATCTTCCCGAACTCCCATACCCATTAAGAAAATCTAACCCTAAGGGTTCACAGCAGCAACCAGGCCAGAGTTAATGCAGCCCGTAACTCAAGTTATCATCGACACGTAGTATGGAAATGCTTCAAACAACATTACTGCCCTAATACTGTTGAACACGGGCACAAACAAACTTGTCACGCTCATAATTAGCGACCAGAACATGCAACCTTTTCCTTTACACACACAAACCTACTAGCCTCTGTTCCACGATTCACGTCAGAGCCACGGTTTGCAGGCTCCCAGGCATCTCCATCCAAATTTTTAAACAGAAGTTTCCATTTCCATTTTCCACTTTCCGATGGAAGCAATGACAAAACCTTTTGGACAAAGAGGTTTTTGTAACTACAAGGCATGCGTATCCTACCAAGAGAAACACAATAAGCAAAAACCAGAAAACCAACAATGATGATCAGCTGTTCTTAAAAACAAACCTCTCACAACCTGAAAATAAAGCCGACTGGTCATTGAAGCAACTACCCATCTCACTCTTTATGTGTACTTCATAAATACAAAATATATTGGAGGTGAACTTGCATAGCATGGTATCTTACAGACTGACAACCTCCCAAATACTTCTGGTCCATTGAAAACAAACAAAAATAATCTGAGAAATTGAAAGATTCAAATACATACTGAGAAAGTCCAATGCAATTAAAAACAGGGAGGTGGAAACAAAAAAAAAGTTGCTTTTTCCTCATTAATTTGTAGGGTTTTTTAAACATAGGATAGTCAAGAATTTCCTTCATAAAATAGTGTTCATCTATTTAAAGAAGCATGCCTTCAAGTAGCACCAACCAGACTAAGTGATATGATACACTGAAGTCTAAGCCTGCAACAGCCTAACTGTGAGAACAACAGAGAATATTTCTTTCACTCAAGATGTTGAACCCCATGCTCGTACTTGCCAAGCTTCGCATATGTTAGATTTGTCATTCTCCAGTCTTGAGCACAGTAATTTAGCTCCATACCCAGTGAATTGCATAAAGACAAGAATGAAATGCGTAGATTGGAAAGTTACAACAGAAGTCAGAATATCACTCATTGCACCATGCTTCCTTCATCACAGAAAAACAGACTAGATTTTAATTGTTGTATTTAAAGATAAGGAATATGATTAATTTGGTCCTGCATCTGCTTTGGTCTTCATTAGTAGATGGAAATTAAAACAGTCTAATTTATCACGATGATAAAAAAAAAAAAAATAAGGTGACTGTGAACAATGAGTGATGAAAGAACTGCATTAGACTACCTACAGAAAGGAACCATCCTTAAGAGGCAAGAGCTTTAATTACAATTAAAAATAAATATTGTGTTTTTTTTTCCTCTTTTTTTTTTAATCCTTACTGTGTATGACCTTAAAATTATTAAAAACATGGAAAAAAAAATCAGTAAAACACTGCAAGCCTCCATCATTCTGAAGCAATCTAATGTACACCAGTTCTGCTCTCAAAGCCCAACTGCTACTTTGCAATGCAGCCAGTCAACAGCAGAAAGCCTCAGTCTAACTTCAAAGGAATATTCTGCTTCCTTTCACAGCAGAGTTTTTATGTTACTGAACAGACTTCTGAGTACAAACCCCAAAAGCAGTAAGTGCACCTTAATGATGCAGATAAAACTGAAAATAAACTCAGCTATTATCCTGATAATGAACGGCTTTGTGAACTGTTACATTAACACATTAAACTGTGGCTTGCTTGTCCCTCCAAACACACTGACACAAAAAAATAAAATAAAATAAAAAAGAAATAAAGAGGACAGACCAACCAGAAATTCAGCCCAGATTTGATGTCCTGGCTCATCTGACTGGAGAACACCTTTCAAGGTCAATTCTCTCCATTATATTCACCAGCCTCTAGGCCATACCAGCATTTATCCTGGCACCAACAGAGGCCCGGGCCCAGGCACTGAAAGGCATCAGGTATCCATTTGGAACAGTCAGTCAAAAAATATTGTTAACAAAACTTCTCGGCTGTGGATCCATATCTGAATGAGAAGCTTCATATCATCTCCTACATCTGGCAATGTTCAACAGTAAAGGCCCCCAAGAAAACAAAGCACTCCACGTTGCGTACCTGCAGCAAAGTACTGTATTATTAGAAAGCAATGCAGTTTGCCTAGAATGAGGACTGGGAAATTATTACCAAAAAAAAAAAATGTATACATTCCCAAGCTTTAATTTCAGATCTGTCATTTGTTCATCAGGTAACCTTAAACAATTACACAACCTCAGGTTTCCCATGCGTCAAACAGACGAAGAAAAAAAAATGCCTTTTCCTCAAGGCCCTTCTGGTGACCAACTACTTAGTGCTTCATTCAAGATGCAAAGAAAGACAGATGTGTTGGGGCTAAGTACTTCCTTGAATGCACGTAGGGCTTGGGTTCCCCACCCCACTCCCTGAAAAATACACTACTATAGGCAATTCAGAAATGAAACTGTAAAAAAACTGTATCATACTAGCTCACAGATCATTCCTGCAGAGTGCTACACAATTGAAAATGCCCATAAAAAGAAAGCTCTAAATAGAGATGTTCTAGATTTAATACTTGTATCAGCATAAGGTTTTAGAAAACATCTGCAAAAACATTTCTAAAGCTGTCTTAATATTATTACATCTGCACACACAAGTGCAAATTTATTTTTTCAAAACCATCTGTCTGCTCCTGTATTTTCACTTTTCAGGAGCACCTTCCAGCTCCTGTCCAGTGTCTTATGTTATCCTCCGGATGAGCCTCAGTTGCCTTTGGAAGCCAACACAGCAGATTTACTGATACGAGAGAACTATAGAAGTGTGCAGCTTAATTCACTTAGCGCAGTTCTATGACTCTTGTATGAATCAAATTCATTCTCCTCTTCCCCTAAACAGCTTTGGTATATCTCGCATATAGCATATGTACATTTGATTATCAAGTGTATTCTCCAAGCTGTGTTTGCAAATAAACATAAATCATTCATGGGAGTTACTCTGCATTTCTTTAGATTTTCTTCTTTTCTCCCTCTGCGAGAAGTACATTCTCTCACATACGTGGTATAGACTCAGGAAAGAACAGATAAACATGTAACTTACCCTGCAGTTGAATTATCAGCATTTCAGTTTTTGTAGTAAAGCTGGAGTTACCAGATCTTCCTTCATATAAGAAGTTAGAGTGTATCAAAGTTCTCCCAGGTTTTGAATGCAGAGATACATAGCAAGAAAATGAAGCTGACAGTGGTTAACTCACCACTGCTATCCATTACAAGCAGGAGCATATTTTAAACTACCACGTGGCTAGTAGGGTATTTTTTCTGGTTAATTTCTCCCTCTTGCAGAGTGAGTTAAAAAAAAAAAAAAAAAAAAAATGATGGTGCGTGTTTGTCTTCTTGTTCCATGGTGCCTTACATTTCACTTACACCTTGGATAGAAAGTTTCCCTGAAGCTCGCTAGCGTATTCAAAGATTTTACAAGCCCCAGCTCTCCTGCCAGGCTTTTGACCAAGATCATTGCTGCTCACAGTTCACTGCAGCACGTGATAACGTATATAGCCACGATCTGGTCCTTTTGTGATACTTCTGATTGTTCTTCAGTCCAGTCTCCTGCATCCCAGAAGTTCCATGACAGCGTTATCCACTTCATCACTGAAGGCAAATTATTAGCCTTCAAAGTAAGAGAGGGCAAGCTGAAAACTCAACAACGTGAGAACAGACAAATGTCTATACATAAAAGTACATGTCTGCAAGAAAAATCTACATTTAATTAAAGACTGCAGGTCCAGACTCGTGATCCTGGAATAGTGTAACGCAAGCATCCTGCAAACTGGAAATGCATGGTTCTTTGATGCTGCTACAGGAATGTAACGTCTAATAGACGTCATTTTATGCATACAAGCTGAGCAGCAACTTCAAACTAGCTGTTAAGTAGTACTGCATATTTAAAGTATTTCACAATATTTTGCTCTTAGCTTTTAATTCAAGGTTGGGAGTTAAGGCTTTTGGGCTGTTACCAACTTCAGTAAAATATTACCAGCGGTTCAGACAAGGTACAAACTGTTTTTCCAAGGATTCTCTTGAATAAGAAAAGATTTCAAGTATTCTGCAATAACAGATGCTGCTTCCAAGTTAGGTTTAGGTCCATGTGACCTAATGAGAAAGCTATTTTACACATATTTCAGATACACAGCACCACTTGGACAGCAGCACTTCATGCCATAGTATTTATCACACTCTAAGAAGAAATGCTTTCTCAATTCTCTCAGATAGTTCCTCACTCATTAGCTGTCCCCATCAATGCAGTCATGGATCACCTCACATATTTAATCTTACAGGGAGTGTTATTTTCCTTTTATAGATGAGACAATGAAGCACAGAAATTACGGGCTAAATCCCTAAGAAAATTTCAATGCTGAGCGTCATTTTAGGTGTCTGCATCCAAGCCTTAAGTAATTCAGTACTTGTTCAGTTGCCAGGTAATCCTAGAATACCCTGGCTTCACAATTCCCTACCCAAATCATGATTTGCTGGCACATGTTGCTTAAAATTTGGAAATACTCTACAGTCAGCTTGCTTATAAACATTATTAGGGTCACCAAACTAGATATTTTGCCATCACACAAGGGTAGCAGCAGGTTACCATCCACAGCTACACAAACTAGAACACCAGTTTGAACAGATCCTGGTATCCATTTCTTCCAGACAAGTGACCTAAGCTCTACGTTTTGGGAGAGATTTTTAACACATTTATTTTCTGCAAAATGCTGTTGCTTTAACAAATAGATTAAGATGTTTACCCTAGAATATTCTTTAGTGCTGGTGGCTAAGTTGCTTCCAAGAGATCTAAAAGCTTGAGGTTTTTCTGCCTGCAGGAATCTTTGGAGCTGAAGGCAGTTCTCACACTTGGTGAAGGGACACGGAGCAACAGCCAGCGCTGGGCTCAGGTCTGATGTCTCTTGTGGCACTGCAAACATCCGGAGCTCTGACATCAGCACAGCCCTGATGTTCCCTCAGTAGCCTTTTAATAATATATAGGGCGGCTGAAAATGCTAGGTGGAAAATTCCCACAGCTCACCCTCCTCACATGAAAACATGCACTTGGATAGCAGCTCACCGCTGTCCCTTTATGACTGGTAGCTGCTACAGCTCACCAGAGTGCCCAGGTTTTCAGCTATCACCATGTTTCTCTCCTCCTTATGTGAACTTCAGAGCATGCTTTCCAAGACCAGACTGTGCAGCTCCTCAGAATCTCCATGGACACTGGCAGAGAGATGTTCTTCAATACTGCACAGGTTTTCCAGTGCATTTTGTTCTATTGTCTACAAAGAAAGCAGTGTTTTAAACAAAGCTTTTTTTCACCAGCACTTCAGTTCATACATGGAAGAATATCCCAAGGTATTCCTGTAGCATCTCATTACCTCTTCTGCCCACATTTTGACATTAATTAATTTATAGTGCGGTATGACAGACTGGCATCTCACAAACTACTCATACTGTTTTTAAAAAAAATGACATGAACTACAGCAAAGTGCCATCCAAAACTACATCCATTGTGTCTTGTTTGGTCAGAGGAAGTAAGGAGTGCACAGCGTGTGCATTTGGCATTTGCCAAATTAAATTACAAATATTAAAAGCTATAGTTTGTACAGGCATTTACACATTATTTACAGACAACCTTTGTGCCCGTGCAAGGCAACTGAGTTTTTCACACATCCCTAGCAACGGCAAGCAGGCTCTGGGGCTGGCAGAATCATCAGCCCCATTCCTACCATCACTGGGCCAAGCTCCGAACTGCTCAGCCTGCAGACAAACCAGGCTCCAGCATCCATGAGCCCCTTGGTAACTTGTACTGGATCCAAACCTGTGGACGGTCGCAGGCTTGCACACAGGGATGGACTTGGCACATCAGCAGTTTCCTATTGCTCAGGGGAGGAGGGATGTTTTCAAGAGACCATAGCTCCATCCCCAGCACAACACACACGTGCAGCCCCGCAGCCAAGCACCACACAGCATAGCTGGGGTGGGTTTCCTGGATTTAGGGGGATTATGCACTTGGTTTTGCTGGTTATAGGAAATGGGGAGGAATATCAAGCAGTGGAAGAGTTTTGAGAGGTCTGTAATGGGCTTTCAATCACTAGAAGTGTTTTCAGACATAATCAGCCGCTTTTCTGAAGCATATGTTCTGCTCAGACAGGAACTAAGTCAGAGCTACTCCACAGCCTACGTAAAGCAAGCTGCCAGAACAGGTAATCAGAGTGCTTGTTTCTGGTGCTGTCTACAAAAACCCAGAGAAAACATTAAAATATGAAGTACTAAACAAAAACAAAAACCACGCCGTAATAGAAAACTCTTCTTTTTCCTCCAGAAGGACAATTCCTTCAAACAAACACCTCTCAGTGCAGATGGTTTGGCTTCTAAGAGAAGTTTAATATGCTTGTATGGCTTGTGCTTCCACTTTCTAAAACACAACTTGAATAAAAATGCATTCCTTACAAATTCAAAATCCCTTTATCATGAGCTATCAATTTATTCTAAAATTTTAATACATGCAGAGAATAATTCACCTTGGAAGAAATGTTTTGCAGAGCATCACGACTAGAATAAAAATTTAAACAAAAACAGCAACCACATTTTACAAAGATAAAATCATAATATTCCCAATAGTTTAATTACATAGACATTCACATGTTGGCTTATAAAAAGGCATTTCAAAGGTATTAGTTTATACACACAATTCCACTGACTTTGGTAAGACTAATTACGTGCATGTCTTGAACTAGATACAGGTCTTGCTAATGACCAAGGCAGTTTTGCAACTGGTAGGCTGACTCAGGATTTTACCACGTATGATGGACGTTGTGCCAGTTTAATGGGGACGTTGTCCCACATTCAAATTAAGGCAAAAGAAATCTGTACTGTTTCTAGAAGGGACAGTTTCCTTTCCCCATTGTGCTGCCTCCCTTGGGCAGTGGGAAGAGGTGTTCCTGTTGGTATTTTTCAACTCTCAGCAGGAAGACTGATGCTTACAAAAGAAGCAGAAAGATTCAGCCAAGGAGAAGTGGGAAGGATGAAGTGGCTGCAGTTAAACATGAAATTGTAGATTTTTCTAAAGTTCATTTCTTAAACAACTTTATTATTTCAGCAATTTAAGGACACTTTGCTTGCACAAGTCTTGCAGACAGCAGAATTCAGAGTTTTAGATCATACTAAGGACTTCACCTGGAATAAGAAAATTTGACACCTTTTTAACATTCAAGTTGTGAAGGTTCTTGTATTTGGAAATTGTTTTGTCTTTGAAGAAGCTAGAATCTTGTATAGGAGCTCTAGAAATTAAGGAGAACATGCAGGAGGTAATTTAGAAGTGCAATATGAACGTTGCCTCTGGAGGTTCACTAATCGAATAGATCAATATGCCCAGTCTTCCTTCGTAACAACTAGATACCTAAAAAGAAGATTAAAGGGGATGTTCTCAAAGGTGCTCACCTACCTGGTACAGTCTGCATCATTACATACGACAACAGATACCTGTGCATTATCAAATACACAAAGACAGTCTTTGCCTTCTGTTCCAGTGCCATTCACCATGAAAACAAACTGACCAACAAGTTCAAAGGTAGGGGCATATGCACTGAATAGTATTAAAAGCTTCATTTCTTTTGCAAGACAATATAAATAAGTAAAACTACCAGAATAAACATTCTGTTGAGCAAAGAAGAAACGTACATAAGGTTGTAGAATGCATGTATAGGTAAGCAGAATTGAATCTAATTAAGTTGGATTTATAGAACAAAACCACCCTACATTAAGTTCACACTGTCAATAGAAACAGGACACTGGATGCTGGCCTTCAGCTGCACATCACCTGAGACACTGCACACTTTATAGCAGTGAACATATCCACTCTTTTGTACATCCAGCCACACAAGCAGGAAAGGCAAACTCAACGTCATACTTGCAAAGTTTAGTTAAGGTTGAAATTAGAAAATTACATTGACAAGTACAACGGCCCTCCTATAACAACCACCAGGTTCAGCACTGAGCCTGGAACTTCAACAGCACGGCCCCAGTCACAATGTGTCTTGCTCATAGTTGCTTCTGTCCACATCCTCTGTCAATAAGCTCTACAGTTTCATTATGGATTGTAGGAAGAAAGAAGAGTTTCCATTGTTAATTTAAGTTTACCACCTAGTTCTGGTGTTGGAAGAAAAAAAAAATCTGAAAGTGTTCCATTTTGCTTCTTCCTCTGATTTGTATCTAACTGCAACACATCTCTAATAAGGAAAAGAACCATTTTTTTAAAAAAACTTTAAAAGCTCCATATATGCTTGCATGTATGCTTTTATGCTTCCATAAAAGCTCGATATGATTGCAAATATAGCCAAAGAGTTGCCCAGAACAGCATTACCAAGGCAGAGTACTGTTCTCTTTCCATCTTACATCTCTCTACTCCTGAAACAACTGTTTTCCTTTTGGTGATATGGTCTCACTCCAGCACGTAATAAAAAAGGGTATTGAAAATGGAAAACAAACACACAACAAAACAGACACAAGGACCAGTTCAAGCAGCTTTTCTAATATTGCAGCATCAGGGAAAAGTGTTGTGGTCTTATCCACAATGAGCGGGCATCCCCAGTGAACACACACAGCAAAAACAAACCCCTAACTACCTGGCTTTCCAAACACAAGAATTCCCCTGAAACCTCACAACCAGAACTGCACTCTCAGCCACTCCAGAGCCCACCGAGTAAGAGAGAAAAGCCTAGGAATACATTAGGAAGTGCTAAGTTGTATTATCTTTACTGCCCATAGAAGCAATGCTGTGTTAACCCAGCTTCCTCCTTCCCAATTGCTGTCTCCTTTCACAAAATATGCGCTGAACTACAAGAAAGTCATTTTAAGGGATTAGGAGGGAAAGAAAAAGGAAGGAGCACTGCTCCTAACACAGACCCTGCAACATCTCAAGAAAGGGATTAACAGGAAGAAAATTCTGTTAAATTATTAGAGATATGTTGCATGCATGGAAGCACAAGTGACAAACTGGCCAATAATTGGCAAGGTAGTATGGTACAGAGTTAAAAAATGCATTTTTATTTCTTTGGGAAAATAACAAAAAAAAAATCTATACAAAAGATCAGGGTTATTTTTCCCCAGAACTAATGATCTTCTATTCCTCCTGCTGTTAAGATGCAGTTTGGCACGATGTTGTTCTTTAATCAGCCATTTACTGCTCTCTGAGCAGAAGAAACCGTTGCATTACCCTGCTGCCAGACTTTTGCCTACGACAATGTCACCACATGCCCATGAGGCAGTTCAGAGGAAGCACGCAGGAACATCAAAGCCCTGCTAATTACAGGAGGCATCTAGGAACATGCTTGGATTTTTCACTAATTTATGACCAGGGCTCAACACGCAAAGGTCATTTTCTTACTTTTGTTAAGATAAATCACTTTAGCTCAACCTTATACTTACATACCTTCAACCTCAACCTTCCTGTACCTGTAACAAAAGCCTATCCCTCAGCAAAAGATAATCGAGGCCAGGTTTTCAGCAAATGTTTCAGCTGCAGATAGAGCTTACTAGAAGAGAGGGAGCTGACTGTACAATAGAAGTATTTTCCTCACCATGCCTCCAAGTAGCAGCTGCAGTCATTTTGTTTCTCACAATTTCACTGTAGCAAGGTCAGAAAAGCATGTGCTGCACATAAAATTATAACTTAATAAAACTTAATTAGGTAGGCTAAAGCTTATTTGGCCTGAAATGGTATGGAACACTTGAATGTGTAGCTGCTAGACACCAATTCCTACCTTATCAGAGGGCTTCCTGACCTGGCTTCAGGCCCAAACTCTCCATTTTCTCTCAGCTATTCTCCAGGTCACTCTGGCCATAAGGCACCTGGGCTACCTGCTAATCAATGCACCTGAGACTCCTGGAACCGAGGCACAGCTAAGTTTCTGGGGTTTTGCCTCCCCACACCACTGAAGAGAATCTACAGGAGCTGTTCCCAGTAACTGGCAGTTTTCAAAGACAAGCAAACACTTCTCTTTTAAAAAAGTGTTTGTACTTTTCCAATTATCCTTCTTAAACTGCAGCTGTTAAGTGCCTTACAGGCCAAGGGGAAGAGCTGATATTCTCTGTAGAAAGGTGAAATGGGAGAGAGGAGCAGCCAGCAACAGGTTTGCACTGCCCAGCGGTAACACCCCTTCTGCAGGAAGGGATGGGTGTAAACATCACCCATGGCCAGAACAACCACATCCTCTCCTACGCAGGAGGCTGGGCGCTGCCTCGCGCTGCCCACAGCAGTCCACAGAGGCACAGAAGTCACACGTAGGTGACAAGTTCAACAAGTTTGAGAAACAGAGTCTTCAAACAAAGCAGAGCGAGACTAAAGCATTAGTACATCACCACTGCCCACGAGGAAAGCAAAATCTCTCACTCAGGCATCCCAAAAATTTGGACCTCGCTCAGGAAAGTGGTGGAAGGAAAACAGAAGCAGAAAGATCAGAAAGTGAGTATGATCTGAAGTCTGGATTGACTGCAATATGCAAAGCCATTAGCATCTGCAACATCAGAGCTGCAGCTGCCAAGTACTACAGAGCAGGGTAATTCTGTTCTGGTGGATCTGACAACTGCTGGCAATTTCATTTCGGAAGAAAGCAGCTACCAAGCATTAACATACTTGGGTCTTCTTTGTTTGTTAGCTTTAGGGTTTGTTTGTTTTAAATAAATGGGCCCTATACTGGAAATATTTATACAGTAGAACTGTTAGCAACCTACCTGCAGGTTTGGGGTTTTGTTGTTTTTTGTTTTTTTCATGCGTGAACCTAACAGTCACTTCCAATATTCCTTAGAACATGATCAGATCCAAAGGGAGAAGTGTTTTCCAATCCAGGCCTCGAAGTGCTATTTATTTATTTATAAGTCGAAGAAAATATATACCATAGAAAGGATTTTTGCTTTCATAATGGTGTAGGAAAAATTCAAGTAATATTAAGAGTACAGTATTTGGGGACAGCCATGTTTAGTCACAAAAACTTCTAAAGAATATTACTGCTTTAAAAAAAAAGTAAACACACTACTGTAAAATGACCAGGTGAAAATAGAACTCAGCATTGTGCTTTTATGCTTGTGTTTTTCTTAACATCTTGAGAACAGAGCTGTTTGAGGCTCCTTGCTATAAAAACCAGGCCCTGCTCCCCTTTCGCCTTCTTGCCTTTCACCTCCAGCACACAGGCAAACAGAATTCTTTGTTCTTGCTTTCTACATTTAAATTTCCCTTTTTAATTTTGGTACAAATCATAATAATGTCAGAACACAAGGAAAAAAGTGTTTTAAACAAAAGGAAATAAGGCAGCATTGCATTCAGACAGCCTTTTTGAGCAGAGGGTAATTGACCACCAGGCAGAGACGATGCCCAGCCCCTCCTAAGAAGGTGTGAATGCCACACAGCGAAACCACCACTAGTCTGGTTATATCAAACCAGAGTTATCACAAACTTCACAACAGAAGGATTAAATGCAAGAGTTGATACATAAAAGTAATGAAATAGTGCTGGAAAGCCTTTTCACTCTTTTTTTCCTCCATCCACCCTTCTTTCATCCATTTGCAAAGTATTCTACTTACTCAGAAGCTCTGCAGGGGAAATGCAAGGTTACTGTAGTATTGTCAATTAATTTTGACACCTGCTTACTAAGATTGATCAATTATTTTTGATGTCTCTCTACTATGCTGTTATTTCTCAGTCTAGGAAAGTAATAAAAGGAAAAGCAAAACTGCTACATATCTGTCACAAAAGAATTAATGGTCCCAAGCTGCCCCTAGGTAGAGTATTTCTCTTACAGTAATGTTCCTCATGTTTGCTAATGCAAGTCACTCATTCCCAGAAGAGGAAAAATAACCACAATTTGATTTATATGAAGAAGAATAAAGACCCATTTATTTTGCTATGCTTAAGCTTGCCCTTAAAAATTTTTTTCCTCAGTTGATCTAGTGTCAGAAAACAGGCTTTACACTGTCCAATTTAGGTCACTAAAAAATCATTTTTAATTTTGCATGATATAGGCACACCCAGGAACTTCAAACTGCTGAAAGTATGAAATAATAGAAATATTTAGAATACACAATGTTCCAGTAACATCAGTGTGCATCATACCTACAATACATAATTCTTAATGTAGCTATAATAGCCAAGCATATTTTTCAATCTTTCTATTTTCTGAAGCACTTTTCATAATAATTCTTCCTGCAAGAAGCAACCACTCCATGGTGATGCACATCCTACATAATCGGTCAAGTAAGAGTCCGACAGCTGCAAAAATCCAGCCATGGCTACTTGAGCATAAAGCAGATACTCACCCTTCACAGACAAAGGGAAACAATATACAAAAGTTCCATGATAATAAGTTAGGACAGCAATAACTACAGCAGTCAGAAAGCTCTTCAATCATCGGGCCATAAGGTAGACTGACATTCATTTTCCAACTCTTCCGTAAACACGGAGACTTGGCTCATCAACCATTCGACACCCTTCTGAATTTTCAAGATTCAAAACACAGCCACTCTGAGCTGCTGCTCGCATCGCAGCAAGCATTAACATATTTCATACCATCCCCAGCTCGCGGGGCTTGGAAAGCATTAGAACTCAGAACGCTTATTTTTCACGGCAGACTATATTTTGCTTATAAGATTAAAGATGAGCTATCAAAGATACTGGTATTGAAAGCGTCCTCAGCAAAAAACAGGCTTCCAATGTGACAGAAAAAGGCTCTCTGACAAAAATCTGAATGCAAGCACCACTGTCATTTCTAAAAATAATCATGAAAGAATACAGAAGAGTTGAGAAATCTATTCTGATTTCTCCAAAGCTCCCAAAGGCACACCGATTAACCCTGCATTAGCTGAGCGCAGACGAGGTGCCCCTTCAACACTCCAGCAGAACTTCCTCTAGGTGGGGATGGATTATTAACTTTCCACCAGAAGTGAGCTAAGAAAATGCAACCACCATGCCTCCTCCGCTCGTTAAGTTCACTCAAAAATACAAACAATGTCAAGAAATATAAACGTTTTAACAAGTAATCAAGGATCTACCTTTAAGGGCTTGCTAAAGGCTCTAGAAACCATTCGGAGCATACGCTAACAAAAAGTTTGGAAATTTAAGAGATGAAAATTTCCTTCAGCCCTTGCAGTGTTGTGCTTGGTGTCGAGATAAAGGCTACCAGTAATCTCTTTACAGCACGGAAATGCTCTGCTAGCCTGCCTGCTGCCGCCCAGCACACACAAAGAAGATTCACCTGGGCCTCTCTCCCCACGCAATCCCCACAGCATTTGCCCACTGTGCCAGGGCACAGGCCAGCTCTGTGCCCTCAATACTTGCAGGTAGCTGATGACCAAGATTATGATGAGCAAGATTATCACCAAGTTCACATGCAGACGGGATGTATCTGTTTGCCTTCTATTTCCTTTACGACTCAGTTACAGTCTCCCTGACGGAGAAACCCACCAAGTAGTACCGGTGAACTGCTGCTCTCTGCAGCATGTGCATTGTTTCAGCTAACATGTCTGCGTGCCAGCTACTCCTCAACTTCCCAAGCTACCACGTTATTTGATTTACCTTGCCTTTATTTAGGAATGAGTGATTAAATACACAAATTGAACACTTAAAAGGCATAGCTTGATTTCAGTCCTCACAAACACGTTTTAGAATAGGCAACTTTAACCTTTCCAAAGACAGAATTTGAATTCTGTAAGATACAGCCTCACCAATAGACTGTTTTAGCTAAATATTAGGACAGTTTCCAGCTGCAGACATCAATATACTTAATAAACGGAGTTCCTGCTTTTCCTGCTGTTAAGTGGTGTTTTGCAAGAGAATGAAATGAGATGTCCTGTCCAAGGTTATATAGCGAAATAACAGCAAACTGTTAGCTGCAACAGCATTTTTCACTGCCAGTCTTTACCCTGATACCAAAGGGGGCGGGGGAAAGTGACAGCCCTATAAATTAAGTCTTCTCTTCAACTACACAGGGAAAAGCAAGTGTCAGTGTACGGTTTTGTCTCACTGATCAATGACTCGGTATCACATCCACTTTTAAGAATGAGAGGGTAGCTCCAGCATCACTAACCACTCACTCCTTGGCAAAGAGGTTTTACATTCATACCACCCACCGCCTCTCCTGCAAACCTCATCACTTGTGGTGTACGTTTCAGTAACTGTTATATTTATGTCACCCTCAATGTGCCCAAACTTGGGTAAAACACGAGAAAAAGGAAAAAGACTAAAATGAGCAAATGACTGTCACTTTCCAGAAGGATAAAAGTCATTCACAGCCACCAGTAATTTTTGCTCGCCGGGCAGCCTCATGAAGTACCCATGCCATTTCCATGACGCTTCCAGAAGGGACAGCAGCGACACAGCTCCAGGCCGATTGCTCCTCGTGTCGGTTCCCCTGGCACGGAGCAGCCTATTTCCAGCCACACACCGCCGGGTACAGTTTTCCACCCGAGGACGGCGTCCTGTATCCTTTGAGGGAGGGAACGTGAGGTGGAGGGGCCCATTTCATCCCTAACTTCTGTCACACGCTTCCACCGGGCAGAAACAACATCACAGCAGACACATGGAGGGGGGGATAACAACGGGAAAACGCGGGCAGGTGATAACAGCAAGAAAAGAGCTAGCACTGGTCTTGTGAGGAGGGAAAGAGACCGGTAACACGCAGAGACTTACTTGAACCTGCCCTGGCAGTGTTGGCACTGGTCTCCCACCCAGCCCTGGTCGCAGACGCAGGTGGAGTTGACACAATGACCCGAGAAGCAGGAGATTTTGTCGCAGGACTTGGATTGGGACACCTGGGCGTAGAGGGCCAGGTACAAGAAGGCATAGAAGAGCAGCCAGCTGTTCACATCCAGGAGCGAGGAGAAGCAGCAGCAGCAGGCGGAGGGGAAAGGGCTCCCGGCCCCGGGGGGCGCGGGGGCAGCCCCCGCTCTCCTCAGGGCGCCGCCCGGCTCCATCCTCGCCGCGGGGGCCATGGGCCGAGGCGCGGAGGGCTTGCAGCTGGGGCAGCGCCGCGTCAGGAGCTTCCCCTGAGGGAGAAACGATCCGGGCAGGGAGATTCAAACCCCCCGCTTCCTCCTGGCCTTCCTCTCCTCCCTCCTCCCGACCCCGGCACTGTCTCCTCCGGCCCCTTCGGCGCCGTCTCCTCACTCCCGCGGGGAAGCCCGGCAGCCCTCAGCCATCCATCCCTTCTCCTCTTCGTCCTCCTCACGGCTCATCGCTGCCGTCTTCTTCCATGGAGGAGGAGAGCTGCCTCTTGACCTTGGGCTTTCTCCTCGCCAGACGCGTCCCCCCTTCTCTACCACAGACACACACACACACACGCCACCCTCCACCATGTAGCCCCAGCCTCCCCCTTCTCCTTCGTAGCCCCGCCGCCCGCGGCACACACGCAGGCAGCGGCGAGGAGGAGCGCGGGGAGGCGGGGGCCGCCGCCGTCCTCTCGCCACTCAGCGAGGGCGGCCGGGCCCCGGGGCCGCTACGGCAGCCCCGCACCGGGGGGAGGCAGCTGGGGAAAGATCAGGGGGCTCTGAGACACACACACACCCCTCTCCGTAGTTACCCCCGCGGGGATGAAAGGCGGGAGGCTGTGAGGGGATGAGGAGAGTTAGCGGCCCCGCCGCGTCCCGGCTGACAGCTTCCAAGCAGCCATTTTTAAAGGCTAATTGTAATCTCCGCTCGGAGCCGCAAGCCCGGGCTAAACCCCCCGCTCTCCTCGGGCTGCTCGGAGCTGGCACCCGCCGACGAGCCCTCGGAGGCGGCGGGAGGGGGCTCGGGGGGGGGGGTCTGGCGGTGGTGGTTTGAGGGGGACGGCGACCACCGCCGGCTCAGCGCGGAGCCGGGGCAGCGGCACCCCGGCAGCTCCAGCCACAGCCACCTGCGCCTGAAACCTCGCAAACCTCTCCCACACACGCTACAATATATATATATATATATAATAATAACGGGGGGGTTGCGTGAAATGGCACAGCGACGGCTTGCCCCCCTCGTTCCACGTCTCTCCACCCCCCCCGCCCCCCCAACCCCCTTCCTCTGCGCTCCCCCTCACAAAGGCAGCAGCCGCCGGGACCTCGGAGGCCGCCGGACCCCTTCCAGCTTTGCTCCCGTTTGGGTTTTGTGGTGGGACCCTGGGTCCCTTGGGAAGGGGAGCCCCCAGCTCGGGGCTTCTCCCCGCCGCCGCCTGACACCCCTTCCCCCCCGGCCGACACAGAGCCCCGGGGGCACCCCCGGCCCCTTACCTGCCTCGGTACTGACCCCCAGCCCTGCAAATTTCACAGGCAGTTTTCTTTAAAATCGTCACGGTCAGGAGGAGAGATGTCACAGCTTGTTCAGAAGTTCTTGCCTTCCTACAAATCACTCCATCTTCTCATTCCACAGTTCAAGAGGTTGCCTTCCACTTACAGCCCGTGACCAGGAACAAAAGTTCCCACCTCTATAACCAGAGCAGCACAGAAGTAATAATTGTAATAAAATTGCCCCTTTTTTTTTCTGCAAAATGTGCCTTACATAGCCTGTGGTTTTTTTTTCAACTTTGCTATAACATGTTTCTATAATCAGAAAATAATAATGAGCCTCGCTGTCTAGCAATAAAGAAGACATTAGCAATCAAAACCTCTGAAACTTTCTCGTAACACTGAAATTGAGTATTTATGACATGATGTCTCTATTGCAACAAGATAACGGAAGGTATTTAATTTCATCTGCTGCTGGTGTTTCAAAACTGGCAGGTCTGAAGTGACCTGTGTTGGACCTGTCTCCAGATCAACACTTTCCCAGTTCCTGCAGCTCTCACCCTTGGTGTGAGAGGAACTGCTTGGTGGGCTGTGGTTTAGCCTGACAGACTGACCTGTTTTTCTAAGTATACACTTCAATCCTCACCGGAATTTCCAATAAAAATCAATGTACATCAGTACTATAGTAAGGAGCACAACAAAACCCATCAGTATCTACTTGTACTTCGTGTGACGTAGGAGTCCAACCAAAGTCTCTACAGAGGAACAATCTTTGCCTCATGCACTTTACAATCTTAATTAAGGGAACACCTGAAATTGCTTGTGGTGAAATTGCTTGTGGTGAAGCAGAGGTGAAAAGCGATTCATCCAGTTTTGTTCCGAAGGCTGTCAGGAGGACCACAGCCGCTCTCAGTCCAGGAGTCTGTACATTGTCTTCCTAACAGAGCTGAGATAGGTCATTTCATTGTTCTGGATCAGACACATTTCTTAGCTATTAAGCATCTCTTTGTGTGTGTTTTGTAATGAATTGTTGAGTTCATGCAATGAGAGGAAATGGAAATTTTGTTGCTGCTTTATATTTTATGAAAAAATGCTGAGACTGAAGCCTTTGCTGAACAGTCTGCTAATTGTGCAATATTACATGTGATTAAGGCTGCTGAACAACTGTCCACTGTTAAATAACATTATGAGACCAGAAACACAGTTAATACAAGATTCTACTCCAAGATACAATGTCAGTTCAGGACTACTCTTTAATCTCAGAAACACTTGCAACAATTTTTTCTTGCTTAACATGGCAGGAAGATACATTCCTCCTCCACTTTCTCAATTCCTTTATACCAACCAAAAAAGTTCTAAAGCATGCACCATCTTTTTCTCAGCCTGAATAAAGATTTTGCTTCAGATCTACAGAAGTCAGCCAAGACTGTAAAAATCAACATGAAAAGCAAAGCTAGGCTTGCAGCAATCCTTAACCAGGCAGAAATCCTTAATCAGGCAAAAGGTTACAAAAGCACAACAATCAGTGTGCATTTGTCCATTAAATGACAAACTTCTTCTTCAGTTATAAATACATAAAAACTAAAATGAAAAACAAGAGAAATGTAAACCTATATCGGGTATGGTTGTTCCATGAAGCTAGAACAAAAGCACAAACAGGCCATCAGAAATGTACTAGAATGGTTCAGAGAATAGTATGACAGTACTCTTACTGCTTAAACAATCCTATCTAAAAGCTTAAACACAATTATAAAGGCTTCTAGATTTAGAATAGCAAGGGGGAAACCTTGTATAGATATCTCCTGGCTAAAAAGTAACAAGCTATGAAAATGAAGAAATGCAAACCTTTTGGCTGTTGTACATCACATCGATGCATTAGACATTTCATAACCTTGGGAAATGAATGATGTACAAATGCCAATATTGGTTCTCTTCTGTCCTCATTTGATGGGATTTTTTTTTACATCAGATGAAGTTAGCAGATCTGGCTGAGACAAGTCAGATCTGTCAATCCTTTCATCGTTACATGCATATCTGTAAGTTCCGCTTTTCTTGGAAGTGTAACATTTTACACCCTTCATCCCTCCGGTTCTTGACATAGAAAACATTTACACTTCTGAAGGGCTAGAATACTAAAAATCTTTCGTAGAATTAACAACTTAAAAGCATCTGAATAACTCTTCAAAAGTTTTAAGTCACTGGATAAAAACAGGTAATGAGAATACAAAATAGAATAGTAAAGTAAAAGGGACAGCAAACAAAACCTTTCAAGAATATTTTCATCATATTGTTAGCTATTACCATCAAAACCTAAGCGCTAGCGTTCAAAAATACTGAGACATTTGTGTTCATCAGCAAAACAGCTTTAAGTGTATTTAAAGATCTATATGGTTGCTGTTGTGAGGCATGGCGGAACGGATAAAGGGAAAAAGCCCTCAGAGACAGATGTCTTCATTTTTTTCAGTATTTCTGCAGGACCCTGAGGACAAGAACACAGCAGAATCCGTTCGCCTTCTCTACACACGCACACACACACACACACTTCCCTGTTCAGCTTCCCCTGTCCTACAGGCTGATACCAATCAGGCCTTGCTGCAGAGAATATCTCAAAAAGGATGCTTAGTCCTATTTAGGGTATATCGTGCAGACGTGATTTTGCAGTGATGCTGAGAACTATACAACTGGCTGAATAGACGAGGGAGAAAAAATACTGCCTTTGTGGTCGACCACTTTGCAGGGATATTAGGAGAAAAAATATATATATATATTTTCCAAGCCCTTTTCCTTGGGACAGACACTATCAGACTCAGTAAGTAAAAGGGGCCAAGCTCTGCACTGCTTCCAGGAGTTTTTAGATCTGAGCCCACCTTGTGACATATTGGTAAAATTAGCATGTAGCAGAGGTATTACACCAGCGTGAAGTTTCAAGAGCTGTTCTAGCTCAACATACTGGGGCAGCGCACAGGCTTTGTAGTGTGCAGTGTACAGGCTTCTTAATGAACCTTACAAGTAGAGTGGGGGTACAGACTTTCCCTTTTCTTTCCAAATACGCACATAACACCTTGGATGGACAATATTAGACTTTTTTTGTTGTTTTCCTAAATCCCATGCTAATTTTTCATTGAATGATACTGAGGCACCTGAGCCACTCTAAGCCTTTCTGACACTATGAAAACCATCAGTCTCTTCCATGAGGTAAAAGAAATTTATCCCTACTCAGCAGATTCTAGAGCTAAGAGAATAATGCATGTTACAATTTTCTGTTCTTATTTGTCTTAACCAGTAAGCCAGATCTTGGGAGGCATCACTTTTGTAAGCTTAAAAATATGTCTTTCCTTCTCTACTCTTTTTTAATTTAGACAGAAATGAAATTCACAGAAGACTCATTGGAACCCATCTAACATGAAACCTTGATAGAAAATCTCAACTTTGTTATCACCCATGCTTGTTTTTTTTTGCCACAGCAGTGAGTCAGGTTTGTTACCATCATCTTCAATAAGTATTGGCAAGCAAACTGCAAAACAACAAAACCAGCAAAAGCTGTAGAAAGCTTACTAGACTCAGAAAGAACTTAGGAACAAAGGAGAAAAATAATGTTTATGATGTTTTATCAAAAATATCTGGAGAAAAGCAAATTAAGATCAGTTCTATATTTTCATCCACGTGCATAAGTTAATGCGTAAAATCTATTATACAAAAAAATAGTCAGACTTTTTCTGAAATAATTGTTCCTTTGCAGAATTTTGTCGTTGGGAAAAAATGAAATTACAATTTTTAAACAGCTATGTTAAACAGCAGATTTGCATCAAGAGTAAATTACACTTAGTCTTCTGGTTTGTGTAAAGATGAAAGAAACTTCAGGGAAAAAAAAAAAAAAAAAGAGAGAGAGAAGCCAGGCAAAACCTAAATTCTATCAGCAATGACAAAAAGTGACCTTCTTTACATTTTTAATTCAGATGGGGAAGAAAGAAAAAGCATGTTTTGAAGTTTCGGACTTTAAGAAAATTAATGTAAATTCATTGATTAGTTCAGCAGCTGAATCAGTCAGAGGGGAGCAATTACACCTGAAGCCATCAGTGTCCTGTGACAAGTATATATGGGAAAGTCAAACGCTCATTTGACCTGTTCATGAGATACAGTACTGGTTGATACTCCCCTGCAGATTTCATAAGTTCTCAAGGAGAACCAGCAAGTTACAGAAAAGACTTTAAGGTCATACAAAATCTCAAGCTAATGTCAAATAGAAACATCTATAAAGGCAGTTGGTAGCCAGGTTCGGTCTTAGTGATCATTTCAAGCCCTGCTCTTCATGATTGATATGCATCTTTCATGCTTTCACATTTTTAGGATTAAGTCTCACAGAAACTAGGTTTAAATACCTTCTTTTTTTTCCAGCAATGAAGCCATGAGAATACTTCTATTCTGAATATTTCTTCAATTATCTCTCAAGTGAATACCCATCCTTCAATCAGCTCTGTGAAACTGCTTTATAAGTTACACTTCATAAGCAAAATTAATTTGCTGGCTCACCCAAGGCAACTTTATTATTGTGTTCCAGACTTTATGCAGTTTGGTCACAAAGCTATGCGTACCTACCCGGTGTTAAGAGACTAGATCTAAAATGTGTTAACAGAAAGGTTTTGAGAGTAGGAAGAATACAATGTTAAGAAATTGGCATTTCTTGACAGTTATTATGATTCTCCTACATCAACATTGATCTTGACCCTTACTACAATTCTTTGATTATTTTTTTTATTTAAAAAAAAAAAAAAATGTAGATGTCTGGCTTACACTTTCCCCTGAGAGACGTGTAACTGCATTCCACACTGAAACCTTGAGGCATCCTGCAATATATTCCAAATTATCTGGAATATATTACAAATTATCTGGAAAACACTTGTATTTTCCATTGCAAGTGTCCTTTCTTCTGAGAATTTTTCTATATCTGTTCTGTTGCATTTCATTTTCACTGCTATTCCTTCTGGAGTTTCTCACAATCCTGCTTAATCTTGACTAAGCTAGAGCATTTTTCTTTGTCAGCAAAGCTGCATCTCACAATTCAACCTTTCTAACACATCATTAGTAGGTATACTGAATTTATCCAATACCCTTAATGATCCCAAAGGGACACAGCTATTAGAATTTTTCTAGCTGAGGAAGCATTTACTTTGAGTTATTTTATCTCGTTCCTTTCTAAATCAGGAAATTATCTTTAGGATTCGTGCCACTGCTACCTTTATTTCTTTATTTGTTCCCTTTATTCATAAGTTTCAGCAAAATGCTGAAAAATGTGTTTGACTGTTAATGAAAATCCATTACCTTTACTGGGATTTACAATCCTCCTTCAGAATTTAGCACAGTTTTTCATGTTTTCCTGGATAAGGCTAGTTTGCTGAATGATGTTGGAAAAAGGCTTACTAAAATATTTTGAAAATCAAAACAAAACCATATGATCAAATTTCCTCTTATCCACTATTTTTTATTTGCAAGGCTTAGGAAGATTACATTTACTATTAATAATGGCTTTCTAGTTTTTCTTCATCACATTATTCTTTACCCAAGCGCTTCATACCTACTACACTGATTTCTTCCAATGCTGCTAAAGCATGACTTCTCAGCCCATATTTTCAGGCTGACAAATTCTATCTCTGAAAAAAAAAATCACAAAATGTTGGGTAACTGTTAAATCAACCGTACAATAAGTATTCTGATTAATAAACTTTTCATCTTCATATTTATATCACAGTTAAGCTCCTCTGGATTGATATTACCTAACCTTAGTGGTTCCATTTCAATATTAACTCACGTTGTTTTATTACTTTTTCTTTTTAAAAATATCTAACAACAGCACTGCAATGACCACTAGAATGCTTAAGTTTTCTTTTTTTTTTTTGTTTGAACACTGCAGAGAAATCATTTGTTTTTGCTAAAAGATTTATTTCCTTTTCAAGTACTACTTTTGGAGCTTAGTGAATTTTTCCTGTTGGTTCTTTTTAAAGTAGTTAAAAATACATACGCTTCTGTGTGTACTCAGCTAACACTTGAATATCTGGGTGATTAAACTTGGGAAAGCAATACTTCCAAAAAAAGGAAAAACAAGTGCATCAAGTAGGCTGCAACAAAGAAAATGAACCAGTGATTGTAGTAGGCATAATGCAATAAAATGATTCACATTTTTTTCCCTTTAATTTACATAAAATTGGGGAAAATGAGAGGCTGTGCATGTATTGATCCTCGTCTTGTCTTCTACAGAGATGTCAAAAAAAAACTGAGTAGATTAATTTTTTCCCTAAGTATTAGTTTTGAAACAGGCATTATATGCCAGGAATCTAAATGGCATATTGCGTTAATTCAATGAAATTATTTTCAGTAATTTGAAAGAATAGTTCTCATGTATAAATATAATATTTTGACAAGCACAGAAGCAGTTATTTAATTGGCTTAATAGATTAATTTTCCTGAAGATACAAAGTAATACCTTCTATGTCTGCAGTTTGAAGTAGTGGTAGACCATGCCCAGGGTGACATCTGGCTGCACAATTTGAGGGTGGACACACATCACAAGAGGAAAGGGAGAACACAAAGTGACCCATCAAACATCTGAAATACAGAACCACAGATACAGCAGTCTGGGGGGTAACTACCTAGACATTATGGTCTTGACACATTAGATGTTACAGCAACGGGGTTCGGTAAACAGCAGTGAATGTCGATGCAGAAAGGCACAGCATAACCTGGAAGAACAGACATAGGAAAAGTCAGGTGTTGTGGCTTCTAAAGGGTGTGTTTCGTTCTCAAGTCTAGCAAAAAGTGATAAGAAGATTTACTGAATACCAGTTAAAATATGCAAGAGAATAAGAATAAAATTATCTTAATTATGGGTATAAACCAAAGATTTTCTGATCAAGAAGGATTTTCAATATAACAGCTACTGGAGACATCGAAAGGGCAGAAGCAACAAATACCTAAATTGCAGGACCTAGTGGTTAGATGGGAGTATAACCAACTGGGATCTGCTGGAAAAAACAGTAGGACATAGATTGTAGGACAAATAGGACAGTAGGACATAGATTGTCTATTCAATTCTTTGAACATGCTAGCTACTGTATTTTTCTTTCACGAAGTGGAGGAAATTACACAGAAAGTAGCTATTTTAGATTTAATTCAAATTCTTTCAGAGGAAATGGTTGAGAATCTTAAAGTGGAAGTTAATTCAAGTGAGAGAGATCATAAAAATGATAAGTCTTCCACTCTTCGTTTAAATTGCAAATAACAAAATAAGGGTAATGGACTTCAAATAGCTCAGGGAAATGCAAGTATCTAAGAAGAGATAAGGAAAAAAGAAATACGCAAGATAAGGGCACAACAGCAAATTATCCTAACAGCAAGGAGAGATTAGAAGTACAGCAAAAATTAACATGATTGCATCAAGAACTCTTTAAACGATCTGAAAATCCAAAAGAAAACCATAAAAAGCAGAAATAAGGACACACATATGATGATGAGTGTAATGAAATAGCACAAACAGGGCAAAATAAAATAAAAATAAAATGCTGAAGCACAGAACAAGTCACAAGTTCCATGATAATATTCACATTCGATTCAAATGGGACAGATCTGTGCTTGAAATACTAATAACTTCTACAGGGGTACATATCAGAAGGCTACTGTTTTCCACAAGGATTATACCGCACCACAACAGATTGTCTCTTGGTTTTGATCCTTTTTTGCTCTCCAATCTCTCGATTTCTTACTGATGCTTTTCTTATCTAAGTCCCCCAAAAATGATTTCACAAGCTCAAAGCAAAGACAGTGGAGTTTCATTGTCACAGGTGCCCATCCCAGCCCCATTGACTTCAACTGTCCATTGTCATTACAAGGTAAGGCACACATACAGCCCGCTGAAATTAATTCCATGTATCAGTCTACTTCTGTCAAAGCTGTACATGGCCACACTAAATATTAAAAAGAAGTTCAAAACAAGATTACAAAATACCATTTTTAATTACACCTTATGGAGTACTTTTGTGGTTTCATCATATCCAAGAAAAGTTGTTAATATTTGTCAGTATCACAATGGAGAGCCACGAAGTTATAGGTAACATTCCGGATTGGTTATACCACTACTTACAAATAATTCTGTTGTGCCATGAAGATGAATATCTCCAGGCTAAAAGAAAGTCTGAGAATAGGAAGGATCAAAAAAAAAATCTCATTGAAACACTGTGGAAGCACTGTTATTTCCCAAGACTTTTTTTACACAGCTGTATAATTAAATTTACTGTGTTTTGTGCTTCTGTATTTTCTCTCATTCCTTCATTTTTCCAGACTATGAGAAGACTGTTGTGTCATTTACCAGAAAACAAAGTGAGAAAAAAACATAATTTGGGCCAAACCATTTTCCATCTGTTCAAATAATTCAAATGTCTAATTACACTGCCAAAAATAATTTGTAATAAACTTTCTTTGAATAATTTACTGACTGAAGAGCTACTATAATATAAGACAGGTTATAAAGTTTTACCTTAAGTTTCAATCTGACTCATGTGTTCACTTCCTTCACTGTTTTTGTCAACTTAAATACTTTTTTTTCTATCATTTCCAAATTTGGTCTGTCTTCATTTATCTTTTTTGTTCTTTGGTGGGTTTTGTTCATTTGTTTTTGATGTTGTTGTTGTGTTAAGGGCAGTTGGAAGTTATCCGGGACTAAAAGAAATTCGACAAATTACTCCTCACTTCTACATGAGAAGTTCAGTGTACCCACCCTAAAGGAAAATGTCACATAGTAAAACAGAGCTTATAAAACTCTTCTGATGATAATTAATGACAAACACTTTTTATATTTGAAAGAGGAGTTTTTCTTCTATACTGTTAAGCTGTTGTTTTAACAGTCCAGTCTACCTTTATTTTTAAATAATAGTATAGGTGGATTTTAAAATAAAAGTTCCCCAGCATTTCACCTACTGCTTTCATTTTGCAATATCTGGATTACTTTGAAACCAAACCAAACTGAAACAGAAAATAAGTTGCATTCTTTTTTTTTTTACTTATTTAATTCTGTTGTTAGCATTCATGGTTCTATCAATGCAGCGTAGTATGGAGATATCATGTAAAGGATATGACCAGCATGAATGCCTTACAAAATTATACTGTGTTGCCTACATCACCCATCACTGCAGTAGTCTGACATGGTCCTAATATCGTATGGTTTGGTGGGTTATCTCAACATGAACACACATGCACACGCACGCTCAAACATTATTAGCATACTTCTTAAGTTCTGTAACTACAGCAGCCTTTTTTTTTGTTTAACTCACTTCTCACCTATATAGACACCTTATTGTAGAAGCTGCCTATACAAAGCACTAAGATCCTGGTGATACTTCCCCAGCTGAGAGGGACAATCTCCAGTAAGGCACCATAAATGCCTTGAATAAAAAGTCCGTTTGATGTCCAAGGTTGCATATGAATACAAATACAAAATGAATGACAATTTTATAAATAGCAGACAATATGGATGTTTCCTGTGAGGGCAAAAACAGATGCCCACATCTCTCTGAAGAATGTCAGAAAATTATACAAGCAGAATGACAGCTTGTCATTTGCAGGGTAGGCTTAGACTGAGCTTTCAGCATATTTTTGTTGTCTACAATTAAAGAGAATAAACTTCTTAGGTACTACAGTCTGGGAATTGAGAGGAAAAGGCCATAAGTGCAAATGTGTATTTAAGAAACTACTATCTCTTATTTGTGTCTTTCTTGATAACCCATTTGGTGATAACCCTCCTCTTTCTTGATCACCGTCCTCAGTTTTCACGTATTTGAGTCATAAAATCTGATTACATGTTGCTAGGTAGCAAGCGGATAGGTCTAAAAAAATAATAATAATAAAAATAAAATATGTAATTGTAAAAAAACAGTTATGGAGGGGAACAAATATGTGAACAGATTATATTACTTTGAAATCTGGGCAAAAATAGAGCCCTCACTCCACAAACCTCCCCAGATACGTTGTTTGGGCAGATTAGATTCTTTTCTTGCTGGCTAACTTCTCTCTGGCCTTACTTCTGAACCTTCTGGCATGATGTCTATGGGGAAGTACAAGATTATAGCTTCATCCAAGGCCTGTCTGTCATGTGCCTGAGTCAGAGGACATCTGCAGTATGAAAGAAGACCAAAACGGTCCCAAAATTAAGGGACAAAAAAAGAGGGACTGCAGAAGAGTCTGTCATGCTCTCTATTATGGTTGCTGACTTTCACGTATGCAGAGAAATACACGCGTAATTCAGATGGCTTGTCAAGGGAAATATGATTGAATTATCTCTACAGCCCAGCTGAAAGGTGAAATGATGAGCAACCTGGAATTAAATTAAAAACCTAAACCCATTAAAGTATTCAGATTTCCCAGTCCAAGATAAAAGTGAAAACCTTTGAAATTAAGCAGTCTTCCTACCCTTATCTCAAGCTGAAGACGCTGCTGCTTTGGATAACACAAAGGAAGCCAGTCTGGATTATTGCTCATTTGAACACTGGTTTTCAAATGCACCACATTTTCCTCAAGAAATGAATGTTATTCATTTCAGCTTATGCTGGATATCAAAGTAGCTGTAGAAAAGGACACAAAATAAATTACCAGGCATCCTTTGATCCCAACACACTGCTCTGCTTCCCCACTCCAGAGAACAATGAGAAGGGACCAAATCTCTTCCTTATTCTCAGCACAGTGCTGCATATCCTGAGTCTTTCAAAGCTCATTCCTTTTCTGAAGAATGTCTTTATTCGTAAGTCAATAAATTTGAAATTCTGCATAAGATTTCCTCAAATGCAGGTTTTCTCACATGATCTCTCCCTTGCCTTCAGCACCATTCCTCTTAAAATGTAATTCCCAAGACCCACCTTGTCTGGCTGAAAGAGATGAACACATCTCTCTCTTTGAGCAATCAAACTCTGTTCATCCATCCCATCACAATGAAGTATGTTGCTGTACAGAAGTATTCCATTCTTATATGCAATATAAACAAGAAAATAAAAATGATTTTCTGTTTAAACAGGTTTTTATGTTGAGGCAGTTACACTTTTGCTGCATCTGAAATGAATCCTTGCCTGCTTTCACAAGGGCAACACCATACTGAATCACAGCCTGATGACTTAAAAAAATGGAAAACCATGTGATAAACTATATGATCTCACAAAGTCATATTCCACATAGAGTCAAAAGGGATTAAAATTGAATTCCTTAAATACAACAATAGAAAGCCCTTAATGTATAACAAAGTGAGACCAGTTCTCCTCTTTTTTGTTCATGTAATGCACTCACATCACTTTCATTATGCCTGTTTGCTCTCCAAGTGTACAAACACTTCAGGGCAGGCATTCTTCCTTTGAAATTTGCATGGCACCAGAATAATGAAGCCCCATTCCTAACAAGGGTCAGTGGAAACAACAGGAGCAGAAATATTTAGTGATGCTACTACTGTTACATTATTGGGGGGGAAAAAATGGCATTTTCCAGTCGCATTTTGAATACGTTGAAAATCAAAGGCAAGCTGTTTCATAGTCCCTGGTCCCTTCTGTCCCACAATGGAACCAACTCCATCCTGGAGTGACCAAGGAGCAATAGCAAACTTCTCTGACATGGGCAGTATCAAGGGACATAAAATCATCAGAAGGAAGCTAAGGGAATAAATAATTATTATCAAGCTTTTACAGTCAGACTTTTCCAATAATATTTGTAAATCACTTAGAAAATCTTCAGTGGAGGAAAGTTATTAAACTCCTCAAGCATTTGCCTATATGCCAGATAGCAATTTAGATATCAATGGAGATTCCCCCTGTAAACATTTTTTAAAATTAAACATAAAGCCTTTGTAATGGTATTACGCTTTCCATCATCAAAATATTATGCTGGTGTAGTTAAATTTTCCCATAGCCTTAGGTTCTGGTTCTCCAGAATTAAGTATTCCATTTCAAATCCACATATGGTATTTCAGTGATTTACACCTCTTCTAATTTTGCTAGACGTCAGAAGCCCTTTTAATGAGTGCTTGGAGGGTTTCATTCCATTATAGTTCCGGAGAAGCTGATGCTGCATTTTCTTTCAAATTCAAAAATTTAGTTGGCTGACATCCAGCTTGCAATCAAAAAATAATGAATTTTTAAAACTACTCCTTCCCAAGCAGAATCTCAAGAATGAAATTAAAAAAATACAAGAAATGTGTCAGATTTATACAAGTCTTCAGAGCAATTGTCCAAAAGACAAAGTGCATTGCTCTTTTGCTCATTGCACTATTTCTCTAAAATAGAACCAGAACCAGATATTTCTTTCATCTAATCAACTGAAAATATTAACAATTTCACATGCTCAGTGTTTCCAGTGTTCCTGCTATATTAAAAAACAAAACAAAACAAAACAAAACAAAAAAACTAAATGTGAACATAGTCTGAAAAAGCATCTATTTAAAGCGTGCTGTACTGCTTACTCTCTACTGCATTGGACAGGATGGAAGTGCAGAGTAGCAAGCATAGTCAAGAAATAACTGAAGATAAACAGGACTGGTTTCTCAGAAATGATGGCAGAGGTGAAACACTACACAAGGCATCAAGAGGCTGAAATTCTAGTCTTCATTCAATCACTGATTTTCTATATGTCTGGTTACAGCATTTCCCTTACCTTTAATTTCCAAACCTTGAACAGCCTTTGTAATGCACCCTATCTTCCATCCATCTTCTCCCTCTGGTGCCTACCTATTCTCACAAAAGAAAAGGTGCATCTCTGTACAGCTGTATACAAAGGGAAAAATAAAAACAACCCAAGAATGTTATCACAGACTATTTGGAGAACAGTGAACAGAGAATTACCCAGTTAGCTTATACCAGTTTTGAATGAGTTCACCTTTCTCCACCTTTTATTTGATTGCTTGCAGGAATTGTTTCAATTTTATAAAGATGACTTTCATAAGCTAAAATACCATTTATCATCATAGTGAAAAGTATATGACCATATGGCATATAGCTCGTGTATACTATTGATTAAGTGTCTCACTAGCAAGTTATGTTGTCAAGACCTGCTGAGGTTGCCAGGTGCTCCTTGTGAAGATTTTTGTAAACACATTTACCACCCACAGTTTAAAAAAATATATTTGTTTACTTGCTTAATACCATACAGTTCCAAACATCATCTGATCTATTAGCTAAATATTTATAAATAAAATAATAAAACAGTAGAATCTAGCGAGAGCAACAGTTTAACTAACACTCCACTCTCCTGTATATAACCATAATCCTGCCATCCTATGCAAGATGATTTCCTGTCCATTTTGGGACTAAAAGGACACTGATGTCCCCTTGATGTCCCCTTAGTTCTTTACAGAAGTCCTCAGGATATGTGACAGTTCAACATTTATACAGGAATTATTTTCATTTACTGAAGGGTAGGATTATGTCTTTGGATGCAGTGATCCTCTTTCAGGTCCTTTTATTACCATAGAAATATAAAGCTGGAAGGGAGGTCACGTAGCCCTTGCCTTCTCTTTTTTTTAATCTAAAAGGATCCTAGTTCATAAAATCTTTCTTCAGAGTTCATGTTTTCTAGACCTCTGACTGGTCTCAACCATTTCTTACATCTCTGCTCCAAAAGCTGCGTTCACAGTTGTTCCATTTTACTGAAAGAGAATTGCTTCTAAGGCAAAATGAAGTTTATTATTTAACTTTCCCTTTCCTTTTACATGTGTGTGTGTGTGTATGTGTGTGTGTATTTGACCAACAGTGGTAAATCCAACTATAATACAGATTTTTTCTAGTTCCGATGTTAAGCATGTTCCCTTTTAATGTGTATGCATAATTCACTAGCACATAGTTGTGTAACAGTAACACACTTTAGCATTCATAAACACTACTTCATTTTGTGAATCATGTTAAGTTACATTTTTTCATGATTTTAATGTGCATTCCTTCACTGTGGACTGGAATTCCCTTGATATAAAGCACTTTGCAAGTGATTTTTCTGTGTTACCACATGCACTAAAGATGAAGAAATGGAGTAATATAATTTTTACCACTGGATAACTGAGATAAATCTTTTCTTATGACTCGTTTAAGAGAGCAATGCACTAAATCAGTACATTTCTATTATTTTCATAAAATTAATATGGTAATTGGTCCTGGAATCATCATAACATCCTAAAACATAGACACAAATTAGGACATCATGACTGACTGAGACCATTTCTATGCAAATGCTTTTCAGTTCTTCCTGTTGTTTGCATTATTTTCTTTATATAATGTTACCTTGAAATGTATTTGACAACACACATCTTAAAAGGTACTCATTATCTAATGACTCTGGAGACTTCTTGGTTTAGTGAGCATTGAACTCTCCAGTCCTACAAATGAAAGGTTGGTCTTGGTGTCAACTACATCACTAAGTAAGTATACATGAAATACTAAATGGTAGTAAAGATCTCAACAGAACTCCTTATTACTTACTCTTCTCTGCATCACCCCTCAGCTGAATGCATTGTTCCTTCCTTGTAGGTCTCCCGGACAAATTCTGAAGTACAAACTATAGATGTTCTAGTGCTCATTTGGAACTAGCTCAGGTGACAAAAGAATATCACAAAATACTCCAGAAAAGTTATTGCAAATCTAGATTAAGGTCAGTAACATTCTGGCATTTTCTAACTCTGTTCCTTTGCCAGAGATCCAGTTCTCCCGAAGCATACATGACCTCTTCTAGAAAGGGATGTATTAGGTAGAGCAACAAAGTACAAGCACAGACATTGAGAATCCCTCATGCTGCATCACAGCAGGCTAGGCCTGTAGTAGTGGGCTTTTCCAAGTTATCTTCAAAAGCTAAATGACATTCTGGAAGCATAAGTACTGAAACTGGGGTTCTGTCTTCCAAAGAGACAGCACAGCAGCTCATTCTTATAATTTGCATCCTGGGATCTCAGTGCCTTAGCACATCAGCCTGGTGACTGCATATGGAGCTAATGTTTGTCTCAGATTCAGCACTGATTTTAGCAGTTCCTATCTAGTTGGCCGCTGAATTTAGGATTCACTTTAATTTTTCTTGGACATTAGTCAAAAGAAAAGAAAACAAAACATAATTGGAACAACAAGTGAAGCACCTAGGCTTAACAAGACTTTGGGGACAAATGCCACTTACTTCTAGAAACGGTTCTTCCACAGAGCAGCACATATTCAAGGCAATGCAGAAGTTCACACCGCTACCTGACGCTCTTCTCATTCTCTTGTTTGCTGAAGGAATTCTGTCTCTAAAGCTTTAAAAGATTTTCAGCTTCATTTTTAATCAAAATAGCAGGAAAAAGAATCCATCACCAGTGTGGAAAGTTTATCTTCTTCTTCAAAGTCACCTTTTAGTCTGGAAGAAAAAAAAAAAAAAAAAAAAAAAAAAGAGCTACTTCATCTCCCATAATTAGATTACAATGAAAAATGTGTAGCAAGCCCAATGGTAGTGATTATTTTATTACACGTTATAAAAATGCCAAAGGTTTTGTGTTGTATGGGGAGAAAATCACAATTTCTTCTAATGAAAAAAGCATCTCAGAAGAACCCCTGTAATGAAATTATTCCTGCAAGTCTGAATAATTCTGCTGTTTGTACAGCAAGTTTTCAACAATGGGAGGTCTGTTCATTTTTCTTAGATTAAAAGGTGTGAACTTGTTATGAACTTCTTTCTAATAGAGGAGGAAAAAATACCAAGGTCGGATATTAAAAATGCAACCTACTGGTTTAACAATGAAAATTGAATCTTCTCAAGACAGCTTTTTCTTTTCTAGACTCATTTTCTTCTGTTCCTGCCAGTGATCTTCTGTCTTCTTGAATCAGGATTCTGGTATCTCACAAGCCAGTATATTAGGTATGGGCATTGAACATTGGTACCTGCTTTCGTTGGGTTTGGAACCAGAAATCTGAGCTTTATCACTGAGCTTTAATGAATAGCATGAAGTATCCACTTTCAGTGCAGTCTACAGGAAATTCTTTTTAACAAAGTACCAGTTGAGCTGGGCTTGTCCCTTCTAACCACTGGAGAATAAATGCTCAGCACAAAGACTTCTGCAACAACAAGCACCGAGCAAATTTGCCCATTTATCCCTTCGTGATTCTCTGAACCTGTATTCTCACGTCTGCTGTGTCAGCAGTTTTGGAAGCAGTAGCGTGGAACAAAGCCTGGCTTGATCATGCAGCTCAGAACTATGCTACAAGGAGAGGGGGGGGGAAGAAGAAAGAAAGAAAAAAGAAAGTGTAATTCAGAAGATGGTTGAACTATCTTCAGTAAAAGAAGTGCTACAGCCCTTCAGAACCCTACAGACTGCCTGTTGTGACACACAGCCTTTTTTTGTACAGATCTTATATTCTCGCTTTAAGGCTGGACAAACTCCTTTCAGATACAAAAACAGTCACACATTTTCTAAATTACTGGGAAATAACCCAAGAGAGATTATAAACAATGTAATCCGAGAAGTTGGCTTGATGCCTCTGCAAAGGCTTTGATAGTGCCTCTTGGCTCCCGCCAACATTTTGAAAACAGTTACACATATTTTACTGGTAGCAATGTTTTTCCATGGTTCTGCAATCCCAGCATGGGAACATAAAAGTAACTGTCTCTTTCAAGGCATGAAACAGAAAGGAGCAAGCAGAAACTGTGTACAGAAGAGGGGAGGAGGAAGAACTGCAGTCTCAACCTCTGAGCATGATCAGAGATAGGGACCTGCACTCAGAGGTTTTAGTATCTTCTCTAGCTCTGCACTTTTCTTGAACAGGGTAGGGCAAGAAATCACTGGTCTGAACAGCTGTGAAGTTACCTGTTTAAATTAACTGTAAATGAAGGAGCCCAGAAGGCTGGAGCTCTGTAAAGGAACGTGCACACAATATGGGAGTCGGAGAGATGACGACTGACCTGGGTCTGGGAGCAAAGTGGTGTTTCCTAGATTTTATACCCAAGAATTCCCTTAACAATTCATGTGATTAAGGCTCGAATTTAGGGGAAAGAAGACTACAATGAAATCTGAATCTGGCCCATTAGCAGATACTTGCTACTAAGTATGCAAAGAACTTAGCAATTTGTTTAACTTGTGTCCAGTTAAGATGAAATAAAATTCACAATATGTTTAAACGCCTTTTCTAAATTGGGCTTTTACAACCTTTTCTGGAAGCAGTAGTAACAAACCATTCACCCCAGCAGTGAGAGTGATTGCCCAAAGCAGAGCTAGGGAAGGTTTCCGTTCAACAGAGTCTAAATCGCGGAGTTTGTTTGTGCTTCTACTACACATCACCCTTATGTATAAGAGAAACTGAAGTAAATACTTTCACTTACTTAGATTTTTGAATTCAACTTCTGATTCACTTTCCTTGTTCTTGTCAGATTGTCAGATGCATTCTGCTCAGAAAATAAATAAATAAATAAATAAATAAATAAATAAATAAATAAATAAAATAGATCAGTTGACTTAGCTCTGGTCCATGTGAAGGGAACATTTTAAAGTAGCTGGATAAAAACAACAAACCAGGACTTTTTTTTTGCCTCTCCCCTTGCCCCGTGGATAGGCAGTTCTTTTTAGAATAGCTTGTCCTGGGTTTTACACAGCAAAATGCTTGAAAACTCTGACCTACAGCTCACCACAGTATATTCACCACGAATTTTTTATTGACTTCAGTGGCCTTTGGATCAGAGTCTGCATTAAACTGTGGCTTTGTGTTTTAAGACAAATAAGAAAACAGAATTTAAAGGGACACGTTGTTTCAAACAGACTTGTTCAATTCCTTAGCAACAATTTAAGAAGTCACAAGGGAAATGAGTTTTTATGGTCTCATCATTTCTTTGATGTAAAAGTGCACACTCCATCTTTCTGGCATTTCGTTCAACAGACTAGCACAAGAAAAAAAGAGCCCCACTGTGCATAAAGAGAATAAAATATGTTCAAGAAGAAGAAACAGGAAAAGAGATTCAGGTTAATACGAAGGTCAACCTCTTTCTGTGTTTCAAATCTGCACTTTGCCGAGATCCTAAAGAGAAGTAAAAAAAAAAAAAAAACAGCTTTAATCTTCTGTGCTGTCATCATTCAGCTGGAGAACTAAAATCCAAACAGAAATGTTTTGGCTGATGTCAGAGTTGTGAATTGCTGGTAAATTTTAAATTATCTGTCCCGGAAATACTGGACCTGACATGACACGCACCACAGTTTATATTAATAAATTAAATAAAAGTGCCTCATTAAGGGTATCAACTATCTCCATAGAAATCCACAGTCCCCAGACCACCTTCCCTTTCTCCTCCCCTTGCCCCTCACAGGGGGAGGCATGGGGCAGGCTCAACCCCCATCACCCTACAGATCTGGGCCAGATCTTCTCCTCTAGCTGGAGAAGCTAGCCCACCTCCGGCCGCCTTCCACCGCTCCTCTGGAGCAAATCCCAGGAACCAGACCTGGTCTGGTGTGGTCCCACAGCTGACAGACTTCAGAGCCCTCCTCCTCAGCGTGCGCTGGCTGCTTTGCTCTGGCCAGAGGCTGAAGGTGCTCCCTCAGGTCGGGGGACCTGCAGACCCCTGGATTTTCTTTTTTTTGTTTGGTTTCTCTTTTTTCTTTTTTTCCACTTCTTAAAACAAGAAAACAAAACCGAGTATAAGAAGATACTATTGAGAGCATGACCTGACAGGACTGCTGCAGAAACACTTCATCAGCTACTTTGAGATTTAACTCAAAATGTTTTTTTAATGCCAATATTTTATTCATCCCCACAATTACCTCTTCTTTGCAGGAGAACTGCTAGACAATTTCAGTGCCTGCTATTTATAACCTATCAAAGGTAAAAGTCAGTTCTCTCAATCACATAGAGCTGGTTTGTTTCACCACTAGTGGTAGAAAGAGTGAGAATTATCTCTTCTGCCTAGCTGTATTCTTTTCCACCTTAAAAAAGAATTAATATATAAAAAAAAGGAGAGACTGATTAAAAAAAATAACACCCACATCTATCTTCCGAGTATCGTACTATGTGGGCTGTATTACATTAGATTAAAAAAAAAAAAAAAAAGGCAGGCAAAAATCTGTATGTGCAGCTACACAAGGATGAGGAAAAAGGGTTTCACATAGACATAAGAATTTCCCCATTATTGAAAACTCTGAACCTGGAAATGATAATTGCAAGTCTAGGAAAAAAATGAGTAAATGTTACCTGCAATACTATTTAATAGCTAAATGCTAATAAATGTAATAAATCATAAGAAGCTGTTTGGCAGTTTCTCAGAGACATGACAATAAAAAATAGTATTCCATGATTTCTTTCTGCTCCGTGTCCGCAGTGTTATTTTTCCATTTCTATTCTTGTATAATCATCTTGAAGAGAGCTATTTCATAAATTCAGAGCCCCCAATTTTGAATTTTTATCTTTCTTTCCTGCAATATTACCTTTTGTTATACTTCCCTAAAAGACAAAATTTTCTATTTTTTCATTTTTTACTGGGGTGGGGGAAGGATAGTCCACAATTAACAAATATTCTGCAAGTAAAAGCACAGCCTAGGGCATCCCCAGGAAGGAGAAAGCCTGAGTTCATACTATGCTTCTGTTTTCCAGCACATGGGAACAGCTTCATTATGGAGTAGAAACAACTTTAAATGGACTTGGAAAGGTGTTGAGAACAACTGTGGCTGCTTCTACTCCATAACTGTCACCCCAAACATTCCATCATAGTTAAGTGAAAAGATGACAGTGAAATCACTACCTGTGTGCTGAATACCAAATGAATAGGAGTGACAACATACAGCCACAACATTTTATGAAATCCTTACTACAGGAACAGGAACTTTTGCCTTGTGTTCAGGCAAAAGAACCTAGAGAATTTGTCTTACACTGATCCAGATGTAAAATATGTTTCATTTAGCATGCCCAAAGCCAACTGTGTGCTCTGTATGAGTACGCAGCTCAGTGCTGTGTTACGTTGGTCTTAAGCACCTTTGGAATTGCATTCTGTTCGCTTTCATTTTCCTTCTTCAGAATGGTGGTGGTTTAACTGGGACTTCACCAGTTCAGGTATTAGATGGCTCCCTGTCTGGTGCCATCCTAGCAGAAAGGTTAGGTAAATGCACCACCAGCTGCAGTGATTTTTAGAAGAAGGAATAAGCAAAGTCACAGGTTGAGATAAAGAGTAGCATGAGATTACAGCATCGGAAAGAAATCTGTTTGGAATAGAAAACAAGAAATATCTCTCCACCATGAATAAACTTTACATTTCAATCTTCTGGTTTAGTGCCTTTAGCTATCATCTGAGGCTTCTTGTTCTGCTGAATATTTTTGCATCAGAATTCTGCAGCCTAATGTCTTTTCAGTATCAATTTAAAGTTTTTCTTCAGCCTTTCATCCTTTAGTAACAAGCGTAGACACAAACATATCTGTTCAGCTTCTCCTTCCTCAGTAGCTCAAGTGCAATTTATACTTTTGTTTATTCAATTACCTGCCCCTCCAGCATATTTAAATGATGTAGCTGACTGGATTCATTGTGAAGAACGTTGAAACTATTTCTAGCGGAATGTTTACTCAGTGATTAGAGAAAAGCTTTCTAATATTTGTATACAAAATGTTCTCGTGTGAAGGTGGCACGTTTAAGCTTTGAAGAGATTATAATCATGTATCATATCCCTCTAGTTAAAAAATTCATGGGTGCTCTACAAAAACATCAGGAACTAGTATTTCTCTGCAGCTTTGGTACTTAATTAAATGCATCGCGTGAGGGTGTGCAGGGGGTATGAAGAATACGGACTTTATAATGCAGGCAGTACCCTGGAAATCGCAGACACCTGAACTGATGTGAATAATGGACTTGTAAGTGGCTGTAGGATCTGCTGCCTCATCCCAGGAATTGCACCGCTATTGATTTCCTGCCCACGAACCCGTCTCCCCTGCCCTTCAACCCACCTCCACAGCGGCTGCACTCATGAAGTATTTCCAATTGAGAGCACCTAGAGAGCAGATTGAAACTGCAAAGCCCCACGAATATGCAAACATCTGCTGACTGTTCTGTGTTTTTATTTGTTTTCCCCTAAAGAAAAATGCTTTTTAGGATAGCTTTTTCCACACTTTCACTCCCTTCTGCCTTTGGACATTGCAGGGAAGGTAGAGATTCATTAGGCATCCTGACAGGCTCTTGCTCTACCACAGACAGAATGTTTCATGGACCTTTTTTGCATCGATTTCTGGCCAAGTTTTGTAGAAGGTCATTGCAAACTACCCCTTTGCTATTACATCACTACGAATTGTGCTGGTTTTGGCTTTGAGACCCACTTGAGAAAGGCATTAGCACGCCAAACGTTGGGAAAAGTGTGTTTATATAGAGATTATGCTTATCAACAACACAGGGAGTGCCAGAATTCCTTCTTTATAAAAATAAAGAAGTTATCCTGAAAGTGAATGACTACAGTCAACAGTGCAAAAGCAGCAACCACTGAAAAGAATTCCTGAAATGTCCCCTTTATAGTACATGGAATAGTATAGGCATTGTTTCTGCCAGGCAGGTAATAGGTATTCTGATACTTGGTAAGAAGAGAAATTGTCAATAGCCTATATACATAAACTGTAATTCCACAGTGGTTGAATAATGTTGATAAAAGCTAGAGATGTAACTGACAGAGGAGGAAGAAAACCCTCATCTTAAAAGTGAAAATGATATAAAACTAAAGAACAATATTATTCAAACAGTAATGGTGCTGCATATCTCCCTTTTTAGAATTCTGTACAAAACATCTACCAGATTATTTAGGAAGACCTATCTTGTCTTAGATATATTTATTATGGGAAAAACAAATTAACCAGCTGTCAGTCCCCTGAATTACTGTCAAACAAACTGCACTATAAATGAGAACGATGTGATTGCCAAACCAGTTACAGTAAGATGGTCTTTAAAATATAGTATAAAAAAATACATTTGCTGTTATAAGAGAAATGGATCACGAGAAGTGAGGAAATATTGACTACCATAAACACTTACCTTTCTCCAGTCTTTTTGCTTTTTCTGTCACCCCCCCCTTTTCCCTAATAGCTGAAGAAAAAGGGAACTACCTTATCCTTACCATTTGCTCCTTTAGCAGGAATCTTGTCCACAGTAAGCTCTGTGGTGAAGAGTAAGTTGCATTTATTGCACCATTAAATAGTGTCGTTGATCTGTCTGCACACTGCTTATTCTTGACAGGTGGCTCTCTGCAATCTGCATGCCTTACCTCCCTTTTAAGTTCTTCCCTTTCTGGTAGAATACTTGCCAAATTCTTTCTCATGAGTGTGCATGGGATGCCTGGAGTTACAAAGCACATGGAAGGGAGAGAAGAGATGAGAAGCTCTGCCCTTGATAGAATCACAGAATGGTTTGGGTTGGAAGGGACCTTAAAAATGACCCAGTTCCAACCCCCTGCCATGAGCTGGGACACCTCCCACCACACCAGGTTGCTCAAAGCCCCATCCAGCCTGGCCTTAAACACTTCCAGGGATGGGGCAGCAACAGCTTCTCTGGGCAGCCTGTGCCAGTGCCTCACCACCTTAACAGTAAAGATTTTCTTCCTAATATGTAATCTAAATTTACCCTCTTTTAGTTTAAAACCTTTACTCCTTGTCCTATCACTGCACCCCCTGAAAAAGAGTCCCTCCCCAGCTTTTCTGTAGGCCCCCTTTAGGCACTGGAAGGCTGCTGTAGGTATCCCAGGAACCTTCTCTTCTCCAGGCTGAACAACCACTCTTCACAGGAGAGGTGCTCCCGCCCTCTGATCATCTTCATGGCCCTCCTCTAGACCTTCTGTAATACAGCCACGTCCTTCTTGTGCTGGGGGCTGCACAGTTGAACACAGGACTTTAGGTGGGGTCTCAAGAGCAGAGCAGAAAGGGACAATCACCTCCTCAACCTGCTGGCCATGCTGCTTTTGATGAAGCCCAGGATATGGTTGGCTTTCTGGGCTGCAAACGCTCATGTTGAGCTTCTCGTCAAGCAACACCCCCAAGTCCTTCCTCTCAGGGCTGCTCTCAATCCATTCTCTGCCCACCCTGTATTTGTGCTTGGGATTGTCCTGGCCCAGATGCAGGACCTTGCACTTATTGAATCTCATGAGGTTCACACAGGCCCAGCTCTCAGGCCTGTCCAGGTTCCTCTGGATGGCATCCCTTCCCTCCAGCATGTTGACTGCACCACACACCTTGGTGTCATTGGCAAACTTGCTGAGGGTGCACTCAATCCCACTGCCCATGTCACTAACAAAGATGTTAAACAGTGCCAGTCCCAATACTGACCACTGAGGAACATCACTGGTTACTGATCTCCATTTGGACATTGAGCTGTTGGCCACAATTCTTTGAGTGCAACCATCCAGCTAATTCCTTACCCATTGAGTGGTCCGTGCATCAAATTCATGTCTCTCTAATTTCAGGACGAAGATATCATGGGTGACAGTATCAAATTCTTTGCGCAAGTCCAGGTAGATGATGTCTGTTGCTCTTCCCCTGTCCACCAATGCTATAACCCCAACATAGAAGGCCACCAGATTTGTCAGGCACGATCTGCTCTTCATAAAACCATGTTGGCTGTCACCAATCTCCTTATTTTCCATGTGCTTTAGCATAATTTCCAGGAGGATCTGCTCCATGATCTTGCCAGGCACAGAGCTGAGACTGACTGGCCTGTAGTTCCCTGTCTCCCCTTTTTCCCTTTTTAAAAATGGTGATTGAGTTTTCCCTCTTCCAGTCAGTGGGAACTTCACCGGACTGCCACGACTTCTCAACTATGCTGGACAGTTGCTTAGCCACAGATGGACATCTGCCAGTTCCCCCAGGACCTGTGGACGCATCTCATCAGGTTCCATGGGCTTGTGCACCTTTAGGTTCCTTAGCTGGTCTCAAACCTGATCTTCTCCTAGTTCTGATCCTTGCAAGCACAAATTTGGAGAGCAAGAACAGGGGATGAGCATAGACACGGACTAGTTTTCTGATTCAGGACTCAAAGAGAAAGCAGCAGCAAAAGCAGGATCCGAACTAATATGTCTATTCACAGTCTGGCCTGTTCAACCTTTCTGTTGAATTGTCTTTTTTCCTATACTCACACAGAGTCCAGATTCTTGAGTGCCATTGTTTCCCCCTGCCTTGATCCTTGTTTTTGTCTAAGATACTATTTAATACTGTAACAGTAATGCTGTCTTTAAAACGGTAATGTAATTGAACAAAATGCTACACCCTTTCATTCGTACTTAACCTTTAAAGGACATTTATTTAATAACATCCAGCAGTGCCCTCCTTTTTTCTGTCTCACTGAATGCACATGTAAGACTCCCCATATTTATTATGAGCATAATTGGGCAGGAATTAAACATATAATATGCTTTTTTTTTTGTTTGTTTGTTTTTTTAATTCTGCAAATGCAATGTTGATTTGTGGAAAACGTCAGGGTTTTAGGGTTTTTATGTCCAACGTGCATGTCACAGTTTTCTCAGTTTCCTCATTATTTATAAAAAAGAAGGTGCGGTTTAACCCAGTTTTCACCCAGAAGAAATGGGAGGCATCCAAGGCTGACCTGTGAAACAAGTCTTAGATTTGTTGAGCAAGGAGACTGAGATGCATTTCTGCACAGGCAGACTAAGAGTCATGTGGCTCTGGGAAGGGACATCTTGACAGAAAATCAAGTCAGGGAAGGAAATTAAGTTTGATGCTGACTAGACAAAAAGACTGGAAAATTCAACTTAGGTTTCCAGTGATGCCACGGCTGCAGAGGCTCCAGTATCATATTATCAGCTGTAAAGTAATTCATGAGTTTCTGAAGCAAAAGGACATTGCTGGGACTAAGGAAAAACCTGTTTTACTTGTGGTTATCTTAGGCCTTTATATCCTCTCTATCAAACATGATACCCTGAAATTTGGTCTGAAAGGCCAGCCATTCAGAGGCAGTGGGTACTTTCTTTCTCCTGCTACACTCAGACTGACTAGGGTTTGTCTCTGCAATTTGCTGGTGTCACTGCTGTACATCAGCACTTTAAATATTCAATATTTTAAGTAAATAGAGGACTGCAATGCTGCCAGCCTGATACACATCAGAGAATTAAATTTGCTTAGAAAACTAAAGTAGTTGCAAATTAATTTAGTATATTTAATGTGCATTTGGGAGAAGGAAAACCCCTTCATTTTAATACTGAAGTGTAATCTTTGTGTGTATACTGTTCTACTCTGTTCCTAACTACATAACAGGCAAATGATGCTGTTTCTTTGGGCAGATGGGTACATTACTAAAAATGACAAGCCCATTAGATCAACAAGGACTATATAATTATAACGGGGGAAACAAAGCCAATAAATCTATTTGGTATAAATTAGAGGCCTATGAAGTCATACATAATGAAATAAATATTTAATTTTTCTAAAATCCAAAATCTTCCTTTAGAAACAGGAATATTAAAAATTAATTTCCATTTCTTATGTCGGGTGCAGCGTGGTTGAGTGGTTTCAGCATGGGCATGCACTACCAGGCGCTTCTTGATCCTATTCCTGGTTCTGACATTCATTCACACCATTGTCTGAGCCAAATCACTGCACCTCCTTCTACTCCTCTGCCCATCTGTAAAGCTGAGATAATGCTCACCTGCTCCACAGAACCATTAGGAGAATTAAGAAACATCTGCTCTGTATCTTGAAGACATGAAATGCTCTAAAAATGCAAAACAGCATTTTTCAAGAGATGGATTAAACCTTCCAGGGTTTGGAGATTTTCATTTTGTCACCAAATTTCTTAGTACCTGGCGGGATTGATTTCTACTTCACTAATTCAGTCAGTTCCCTCATTCTATAAGATTTATTATTTCACTCTCCTTAGCTAAGTATGCCACCATTAAAAGAGATCTGTTTACTGTAAGTCACCTCTTCCCTAAAAATAATTGGCAGCACGTTCCTTGTGGAGACACAGCAGAGGGATCATCCCCTGCAGAAGACTCAACCTCTGCTACTGCAGGTCCTGCACTAAGAGCAAAGCTTCAGACATTGTCTGCTTTGTAATTAGGGAGAAAAGGTGGAGGAAAGGGGGCTATCTAGGGATCTAAAAATATAAAATGGAACCAGAAGCAAAGAGAAGCTGAAATGTTTAAGAGAACATCTGTATTCATCAAGTATTTTGTAAACTGTACGGAATGGTGCATGGCAGCTCCATAAATAAAATTGCAATATTCATATTTCAAAACAAGTAAAATCCGTTTCCTTTTTTATCACTCGTATTAAATGCTGTTCTAGTGCAGCCATATTATAACTACCCATTCAATGCAGCATATTTCCATAATTATTATAATTTGTTGTCTTCTTGCCTGCAAATTGTCATACATGTATCTCACTCCAGTATTTATTTACTTTTCTGAAGTAAACAAAATATGAACTTAGTGATACTATTTTATTTATTTATTTTAGCTAAAAGAAGGGTATAGCTACATTGATACATTCTCAAGTCACTTCTATTTGTACACTAAAAAACTCCAGTAAAATATTTTAGATGTGTAGGAATGGGCCTTGTATTTCTAAAGTAGCCACTAAATTAAAAAAAAAAAAAAAAAAAAAAAAAAAAACTACACAGCTTAACAAACAAAAAGTAACACTTTCTAATTGACAAAGGAGAAGGATGAGACTCGCCATCCATTTTTGTCAGAGGTGGTTTAGAGCTCATTTTACGTGTTCTGCTATGCCTGAGTGGTATTAATAATGATCTCTGCATGATTAATTCAAAAGCCTATCCTGAAAAGATAGCCAGCAAGGTTTAATTGCCTTTATTATGGAATTCACTTTGGCCCTGAAGTCTTTAGTAGACTGTGAAATGGGGACTGTTCCACATAACTCTGTTCTCTACCACCTATCTGTCTCCCTTATACACATTCACAGATTACAAGGGCAGAAGGAATCACTCTCATCATACCTCTGCCTTCAGACTGATCTTTTGGATACCCTTGGTGGTGAATTCCATTAAACCCAGATCAAGCTTTGGTTGAGCTAAGTGCCTCCTTCTAGGAAGTCAATGGTCTTGATTTAAAGATTTCAAGTATCCATCCTGCTTTTGGCCAGTTACCTATCTATTTTTTTTTGGCCAGTTACCTATCTTTTTTTTTTTCTTTTGGCCAGTTACCTATCTATTTTTTGGCCAGTTCTCTGAGTAGAAAAATAGTTCTTATTTTTACGCACTGAGTAGTCTGGCTGATGTTATTATGCTTTTGTGGGAGAGAGAAAGAAGCTGCATGTCACCAGAAATGACAGAATAAGTATCTGTAGGCTGATCATATCGCTTTCTTATTTTCTTTCTAAAAAGAGTGAACTAATTAAATCTCTAAATACCTGGTAAATTTTCCAAATCTCAAATCAGTTTTGCAGCCCTGCAGTGAACCTTCTCCACTATGTCAGCTTACTTTCTAAAAAGCAAAAATAACTATTTTTAAATGCCTTGAATGATTTCACTGTGGTCTCGGCTAGAAGATGAACGCTCCCAGAAAATAATTTGTCACTGCTGTTTCTGTAGATATCTAAATCTGTGCTCACAGGAGAAAGATCAAATGACAATACCTGAAATAATCAGTTTACCACACAGACACCAAGCTACTTCCCTTCCACGTACGTCACAGCAAGCAAGGCAAACCATTGAAAGCACACAGGCTAAGCAGCTAACAGCCGTAACCACGACAACTGTCCTGAAGCTACACGGGCCAGAAAAAGATCTCCAAAACAGTCGTATCTGCTGCAGCAGTACCTTTTCTTCCTGAGGCAATTCAAAGCATATCACAAACAGAATTCACATACCTGGGCCACTTTCAGCGGGCGTACCAATGTTGCAGTGTGGATTTGGATGGAGGGCTGTGCTGCCGGAGCTCAGCGTCGAACACTGCTCAGCACCGTCTGCTGAACGGGGTCCTGGGGTGGCTGGAACTCAGCAGCATCTGCAAGGCATGGGGACAGCCCACCTGAGCACCACAGTGGGGGCTCTAAAACTTAGGGGCAAGGATACTGAGCACTACAACCGTGTTTTGATTCTAGACATCAAACATCTTGTATGCTAGTATACACAGCCATGCCTCTACAGCTTTTTATATTTTACTCATCCACAATGCCAATATAGTGATCTGAATATGGCATCATTTCTAAAATATCTAAGTTCTGCAGTTAACCCTATGAACAGGTACACAATCATAAGGCATGGTGTGTTTTTTAAATCACACAGTGAACAGAAATTTCTGAGTTCTTTGTTGTTGTTTTTTTTCCCATTTGAATTTAAACAAAGCAAACACAAAAACAAGAGCAAGAATCTATTTCCTGTTAAGGAAAAAAAAAATACATTCATGCCCCAGAACAAATGTCTTTGACTGTGTCAAAGCCCAGAGAAGCTTGAGTTCATGTGGCAGTCATTCCCAAATGCACCATGAATGCTACCTACAAAATATGCTTTAGATAAATTTTGCAATTTCCTTTTGCTACATTCCTGGGGAGCTTTTTATTTCTGCCTTGGGCACAGATCTCAACACAAAGGACTGGATAATGCAGCTCCAGTTCATGTCAGAGCACCTATGCCATGAAAAATCTCAGTGCCTTCAATGAGATCTTGGTATATCTAAGGATTACTAATATGAGCAAGAATTGATGACTAACATGAGCATCTGCTTCAAAAATATCACTGCTAGAGCTGAGATATTATTATAGACAGTCTATTGTACTCGCAAAAGACAAGTAAAAAGTTCTTGGTTGAGAATACATGTCAGAAAAAATGGCATGTTTTCATCACTTCCAGCCGTAGTTAAAAAAACTCTGAATACATTAACCAGCTGAAGGAAAAATACTTCCAGCTTTTGTATCGCAGTGGGAATCTGTAAATGCAAGTTACAGTGTAACAGACAATTAGCGTGAATTCAACCGTTCATCATAACTAAAAAGTTAATATTTTTTTTAAATGTACACAGAAAAATGTATTTTTCAGTGAGTTCCCAATGCCCCACTTTTGGGGATCCAACTGAGTGTAGGGTGGGCAGGACTGGCTGAGTAATTGCAGCTGAGCAGTTATTTAATACAAAGCTTTAGGTGGTTATTTCAACCCAAGCACATGTTCCTATATCCCACTTCAAAATGATCCGAATCCTTTTGATGAAAATCTGGTCACTAATTCAGCATGCCACCTGCATGAGATCCGGGGCTTTGCTTTCAGTAATTCTCATCAGCAGTGGGCATTTCTTCTGTTTTCTTTCTTTGATCAGACTTGCTGTTTCCTTTACCCAGAAGACTTCAGCCATGCTCCAGGGACTGAATTCCAAGCATTTGTAGGGATGTCTGTGTTATCTCTAGGAAGGCATGGCACCACTTCTGAAATGAGGTGCTTATGTTGGCACCACCAAGCATCTGAGTATGCTTGTTTTGGCTGAAGTTTTCTTTTTGTAATCTGATACTGACTTGGAATCATCTTTTAATGACAATGATTGTGCCCATGCAGATGGACAGCACTGGACCTTCTCACTTTGTGATTCTGCATTTCTTAAGCTAGCCTGGACTTCCTTTTTGAATTCAGATCAACAACATGAGACTGTGGTGCTCTTTGATAGGAATAGACTACTGGTTCATGGATGAGAGGATGGAAGTATGGGGTCCCATCCTACAGTCTTTAGTCAAACTACTGGCAAAGGAAATTATGGTACACTTAAGAACAGAGTGAAAAAATAACACATTAGTTGCAAATAATTTTCAAAGAAAAAAAAAAAAGAAAATTAAAAAAAAATGAAAATTGCTAGAAGAGCTGTGACCACAGACAAAAGGTATATGCACCACTCAGGCTTCTGTCAGTCACATCTACAGGCAGGAGCATCACTGAAATGGCTCAAAGGAAGCACCGAGGGGTTTCATACTACAAAAAGTCTGAAAACATAAGTATGCATATTATCCTTACCATAAAAGAAAATAAGTTTTGAAATATATATAGATTTCACAAATACATATTTAAATAGAGAAAGTAAATTAATATCCTTACAGAAAGGAAGTTTGCTGGTTCCATTTGAAATCTGTCTTTTAAATGGGGAAACCAGATCCCTGAAAACGTTCCTGTAATAACGCAGACTGTTACCTGGTCCATCCATGTTGGCACAATACTCTGCTGAGCTTTCCCTTCCTGCTACAAATCAAATTTTTCTCATGCATTTAGAGCAGCACCAATTTCACTACGGCAAGAAGAAAGAGAGTGTTAATGTAAATACGGGACTGTGAATTGTGAGACCTGGCTATTGTTCTCTGCTCCTCTCGTGTGCCCGCAGAACAGCACTTCTACTCTGCATCAATAGATTGCACTCCTTAGTATCTGTGAAATTGTCAGGAAATTTCATACCAAAAGAAATGAAATGTTAAGCAAATAATTAGTATTAATTTTCAATGATTGCTTTAAGCACTTTTCATCATTGCATGTGGTTAGATCTTTTTTTCTCCTTCCTTAAATTGTTGTAAATATACTCCTCATTATTTCCTCCATAAGCCAGCCTTTTCCCCCTCTATTACTTTATCCCTGCAAGTCCCTTAAAAAGAGACAAAATTTAGGATGAAATTTGCAATGGCTGAAGTAATGGGCACTTCCTGGCTTCCTCAGATGTCAGTGTCTGAAGGCAGGAGCTCTTTTGCCAGCTCTAGTTTTGTGAAAAGATATACGTTCATATGCATAGATATATGCATAGCCAAGAACGCTCTGGGGGCTGTTTCTAAAAAATAAAAAATAAATTTGAAAGTCAATAGTGGCACGAAAGTTATTATTATATATCCCTTGAACAGTGTAATAAGTGTTCACGGCAGACAAAGGAATATGTGCTTTCCCAGAAAGTACACGTTATAAGGCTGTTTAATTAATCTGATGGCTTAGTAGGTGCCATTAAGCACCTCTTTAAGTTAATTTTAGTCTCAGCAGGCATGTGGATAAATAGGAAGTGATTTTACACCTTCTTCCAGACAAAGCAGCATTTTATTAGACCAGACGGGATTGGGCTTTTTCAGTCCTTGCATTTATCTGACTGCACTATGGGGTGACAAATCCTCTCTCTGTTTCAAACCTTACAACAGCATTAAAGCCCCTGGTAAAAAGCCCCGATAGATAACAATTTAAGCATACACTGCTCTTTTACTCACTCACTAGGAAATGTGAAAATTTGAGGGCAAACTTGAAGCTAAACAGCAATGTCAACTTCTGGAGCGGAATTACCCTTGTGACTGTGCTGCTGCTCTTAGCCCCAGCCAGATCAGCTCATTCTCATTTAAGTCCACTGCATGCACAAGAGGACAGAAGACAAACTAAGGATTCGTCCACACATTGTGTTCCCAATGAAGAGCACTATCGTAGCTAGTTGTCTCCAGTGGCAACTGCCTACGTATGAAACACAAAGATGCATCTATGGTAATACTTCTGCAGATACGCCCTCAGCATTTTCTAAGCAAGCTTGAGGTACTCCTGCTATCACAAAGTTAAAACCATATATTTTACTAAATGCTACAGGCTTTTCTTTTTTAAGCATTTTTTGAGTATTACGCAGAAACCAGAAGAACACTGACCTTCCATACTGACCCCTTCTGAGTGAGGACACCTATTGTATACGACCTTGCACCAATGGCTGAGACAATTAAACAAACACATTAAAAGGCACAGAAACTGATTTTGACAGAAGTAATATACTGCATTGAAGGTGCAAAGGAAACGCTATGGTATAACTGCATTACCTTACTTCATACCCGAACTGACAAACATATTTCCAGGGCTTCAAATTTATGCACTAGAGTTCAGATACTTAAAAGTTTAAACATTTAAATCCGGATTTACTTGTTATCCTAAGCAGCCTCCTGCAGGTTTACAGCCCTAAGTTCTTCAGATTTGTCTAATTCAAGGCTGTCTTTGCATGACACGTCAGAGCAGCTGTTAACCAACATACTAGTTCCTGAGTTGTAGCAACAGCTTTGGGCTTTTCTGAAATCAAGTGTGTTTCTGGCAAAGTGTGGCCACAGACGTGGGCACTGCTCAATCTGAGCAACCCTCCATAACCTGTGATACCCAAACCTCAGTTGCCCAAAGCCCCTTTGGTTTGCAAGATAAAACATTCATTGGGAAATAGGTCCTGTATCACCTCCAGCTCAGCATCTGTCTGCTCTCATCCCCAGCACCAGAAGGAACTGAAGAAGGAAAAAAAGTTAAGAGGAGTTCATTTTTTATACATTCATAATCTCAAACTTGAAATACAGAGGTATTTCGAGCCACCTTATTACATCAGAGGCAATAAACTGAATGGAATTCACTATAGGACACAATGAAGTAGTAGGAATTTGTTGATAGCCATCAAAATAAAAAGATGGCAGAGACGAGAGAACAACCTAATATGCATTATTAACACTATCTACAGTCCATGACAGGCTTAGTTCCACTGAATAGTTTCTCTGCTTGGTTCTTATCAGGCATTTTTGTAGTATTTAATGTTGAAACTACAAAGAATTTGTATTCCTTTCCCCACAGCAATGGGAAAGCTCAATACAGAAGATAATATCGGTGTTTGAAGTCCCGATATGCTCTCAGAAGGGTGTACCTGCTGTGATAGGATGCTGTTTCCTGATTCTGAGAGAAGGCTGGTTGTCAGTTCCATTTCCACAAATTCCTTACTCATTTTTATTATAAATAGCACACACCGAAAAGCAGTGCATAGTCCAAAGAGGCAGTTAGAGCAAAACAGGATTTTGTTGCTCAGGATCAGTCCCAAGGTGTGTGAATCTAAGGGGGGGCTACTTCATCCACTTGGTGGTGTACGTGCTTGTATCCGTACACTGCATCACGTCTCATGACAACACACAGGGGGAGCAGGGAGGGCGCCTCGCTCCATCCTAAAGGAGCCTCTTTCTAAACACAATAAAATCTTATTTTTTTATCCTGAAGCCACGGTTGTCTGCAAGCCCATACAATCAATACAGCAGCCAGAGATATTAAGGCACCCCTTTCAATGGAGCTTCTTTCTACAGACTCTTGAGCACTATTAAAAGAAACACTGAACTTACACCTGAACGTGTCACTCTTCTTAGATCTATTTTCATCCTGCATGAATGTTGTGCTGGTTAACAGCAGGGTTTCTGGGGCTAGATCATTTGTATTGGAGGGCAATGGCAGCTGAGGGAACAAAAAAATAAATGCAGGAAGTTAGAAATTGTTTTAGTATCAATTAAGCTTCTTGCATTGGTACTTCTGGGGAGAGAGAAAAAAAAAAAAAAAAAAAAAAGAGTCAAAAAGTTTTCCTTCTTTCTCCTTTTTCTGTAGGGCAGCTGCCAGTTTGTGACAGAACCTTAACTCTGTAAATACCACAATACCAAAATTTGGCATCTGCCTCCTCCAGCACACACCTTTGTTTCTGATGTTTACATGAAATCCAAAGGCTGAAAGCTGATGGAAACGTAGGAGTGAAAGGGCTCTTTTGGACCCCTGAGCCTAAGATGGCTGCACTTGCAAGAGAAATACCATAATCTTCCCATTGTAAATTCATTATTAGCCATTTCAACATCTGTTGGGTCATTTGCTCTCGCTACTCCCATTACAAAACCACTTGCAAACCTGTTTTTTAATCATTAAGAAAAATCTAATCTCCAACCTAAACATTCTCAGGGCAAGGGGATATTTACCTGCTCTCAAGCCAGAGTTATTATCTGTTCTACCTCAATTACTTTTTTCATTTTCTGGCATTTACTCCTCTCCCATACAACCTCTTTGTAATTATCGATATTAATTTTTCTCAGACTTCAGTAAGATACACAGTCCTGGTGCTCGGGGTTTTATTTTCTGGATCCCTTTTTTTTTTTTTTTTTTTTTTTTTCTGGATCCAAAGATAGATATCTACGTCCAGAATTTTTGTGGTGGAACCAGTCCCATCTCTTCAACCTAAAATCTTCTTGGTCAGTTTGTTGAAGGGTAATGAGGGATGTCTCCTCGCAGTCCCCAAGATCAATAGAATTGGAGAAAAGCAATAATCCTCTGCTCCACCCCCTGCACTTCCCCAGACAGTAAATGTTAAGCAAATATTCCCACAATTTACTGAAAAAAAAAAAAGGAAAAAAAAGTCCATGAAGACTAGCTTTAACCCTAAGGGGAATCCAAACCCTTAGGGAGCTACTTTAAAAATACTAATGGAGAAAATGAGGAATTATAATGAATATATGTTAAACATTTCCTGACTTGGAGCACTTACGGTGCTATCGATCTCACCACAGCAGTGACAAGTCTGGGAGCAGGGAGCACAGAGACTCATCATCAGATAAAAAGCTGAAAACAGAGTCACATTCTTTGCTTGTCACTGAAGCACTAATACCGAGAGGGTGTGGGAAGCCAATTTACATACAAAATTGGGAGTCACATAGCTAATGTACTCAGAATTGCCTCTCAGGCTACATTTCACTGACTGAGGGGTCTTTTCCTGTAGCCACACACTTAGAAAAACTGGGTGATTGTGTTCCTCAGCCACTCGCTGTTTTTCCATACCACTGGAGTATTATTCTGAGTTCTGCAGAAAATTCTAATGTATTCTAATGAAAATTGGCCAGCCCATCTTCTCATCATTTCAAAACCTTTAGAAATACTATTTACAAGGCACACAATTGGAAAGCTACACTGAATAATATATAAAGAACACATTTCTTTGAATTTCACAGCCTTTTGAAGGCAAAAATTTGACAGACTGAAGGATGTTATTCTGCCATGTAGCACACCAGATGAAGAGCCCTGTAAAGTTTTCTTTCTTTCAAGCACATCCACCTCATGGAAGTGGATACCTGGCAGTGCCATTATGTTATACTTTTATATATATATATACATATATACATATATATGTACACACATAAATACAGCTGTTTGGTTTTGTTTTTCCCCAGAAATCCTACCCTACCCTGTAGCAATGGGAATTCCAAGGCACTGCCCACAAGACATGGGGCTGCCTTCCCTGAAGATGAAACACAGGACATGATCATGGCCAAGGTGTTCCATCCTCCCTGTCTCTGAGAAGGACTCAAGAGCACCGTGAGTGATTGCACAGGGACAGGGAGGGTTCGTCCCAGAGCAACACCTGCACTGGATTAATCATTTCCCTTTCTCGTCAGTCCCATCAGCCTTCCTCTCCTCCTCACTCAGCAATGAGGCACAGAAATCAGTTTAGGATGAGCACATAGTACTGTACATTTAATTCCACATTTTCAGGAAATTCCTCAACAGTGCTCTCTGTTAATAGGTGTATCATTACCTGTGTTTTATTCCCACTGTATAAATTAGTCATAATATACCATCTGTTTCCCCCCTTGTTCAGCAGCTAGTATATATTACTATGTGCAAGAGCATCAGTGGGTCCTTTCAGGGTGCAGATATATTCATAGTGATCTTTTTGACTTATTCACTTGTAGAAAAATATAATTCTCCCCTTTCAAGGATGATTGTTATAGTGTGCTTCTTCTGAGAAAGTAGAATTTTTATGTTAACCCCTGCAGTAGTCTTAATGCACATTGCGTATAAGGTATTTAATGTGCACAGCTGGTGTGACCATTTTAAAAAATTAGGGAGAAAATAGCTTCTTGGTTTTCAATTTCCTCCCCAAAAGAAAAAAAAAAAAGGCACATTTTGTTCTGCTCTAATTAGTATGTGTGCCAGTGCATGACTTCCAAAGCAGGCAGATGCTGTGAATGAAGTGTAATGTAGATTTTCATTAATCTTCTTTGGCACAAGACTTTTCTTCTGTTATGTGTATGCAGGAAGTAATGACTAGAGAAGATGAGCAATCACAGGCAGTTCTAACCAACCTAAGCTTGCTTTTGTAAAGGGGAAGATAGGGTCACGAAGAGTATGGTTACCTCAGGGTACAACATTTCTCTGTTTCTGTTTTGTCAGTATAATGAAGGTTTGGGGATAATTCCTTTTTAGTAATAATGCAAAAAAGATAAGGCACCTCTAAAGAAATTAAGTATCAATATACTGAATAATGCATGTACTTCAAAGAGCTATATGGCTGATCCAAAAGAAAACCACAGACACGTTTTCCTTACAATAGGCAGAGAATTAAAAATTGTACTTCCTGAAATTGTATTGATTTCTGGTACAAAAATAATAAAGAGGGGTTTCCCATCTTGCTAAAACTATCAATTAAAGCCTATCAATAAGTAGTTCTAGAATAAAGTTGGAATTACTTTCATATTTTCTCACCTCAATTTAGAGACATTCTTGATAGTTTTAAATATGGCTAAAGAAAAAAAAAAAGTCTGCTTGGGGCAAAGACTATGGATATTTCTTATTAAATAGCCTAGCAAGGTTATTCTACCAGTGAGTCAGATTCCATCTTTGATGCAAGTCTATGTGCCACAGAAAGAACTGAAGATGCTGCAGGCTCATTTGCCAGCAGCAGAAAGTGCTGCTTTCTTGTTAAGAAAGGATTGACAGAGGGAGTGAAAGTCAAATATAAACTACTCTTCAGAGATACTTTATTAATTATGAACACATACGGATGATAACATTTTCTCAAATTTTTTTTTGCATTCAATACAATTTAATACAAAAAGAAAAAAAATAAAAAATCTGTTCCTTTTAGGGATCATTGCTATTATTACCTTTTGCTTTACCGCAGTCCCTTTCATGTCTTTCCTTCTTCTCCCAAGAGACAATTGCTGATTCCCTCTGCACTCCTTCTGTTCCTTTGTGAGCTCTGCCTCTTACACTTTCCTATGCTTATAAGAAGAGAGGTAGCAGATTACTGGTCCATACATTACAATTGAGAATTAACTCCTGAATGAGAGTAATGGGACAGGGAAAGTCATACTTCCTCAGAGATGTTGGCTTGGGCAAACACTGTTGCTCAGCTACCTGATTTCCACTTTCAGAAGAATCTTTCTTCTTCGTATGAGGTCTAAAATGCAGCTTCTTCCATAAAAGTCTCAACTTTGTCTTAAATAAGAGGCAGACCTGTAAACATATTATGTGGGTTAGCTCCAGGGTGAAAATGGGGTGTTTGATGTCTATGTATAGGAGAAGTTAAATAAATAAATCTTCCTGCAATAACAAAGTCATTAATTAAAAAAAAATAATAATAATAGACTTCTATTTACTGTGTAAGTGAAATCATGAAATTAAGAAGATTACAGAGTAATAAATACACCGTACAGAACATTGGTTTCAGGAAGAGCACAAGCCAAGAAAACCAAATGAAAAACGTGTGCCATCATTTCAGATAATATATACAGGACACAAAAATAAGTTCTAACACTTGAACTGAAAGAGATACTACTTTCTGACCTCTTTAGAAAGAGATAAGCCCAGTAAGCAACAGTACAGAGGTTTTCATGTGCCCTAACCAAGCATTAAAAAAGGAAAGGAAGAAAAAGTGGATTTAATCTAGTCTATGTATTACCTTTTCCAAAAACAATGCAGAATAAAACAAGATATTTTTTTTTCATAAAACAGCAGGCATCTTAAATGGGGAATATTCTAGGAAACAGGAATGAAAACTTACATTTAGGAAATGTACTTGCTTTAGGACACAGGTGTTATGGTGGTGGGACTAGACTAGATGTTATGTTCCCTGGAAATAGCACAATTCAGAGAGGTTACAGTGTACCTTCCATTTTCACTTTACAGAGTAGAATCATTGCAACTAAGTTTTCAGGCATTAGATAGTAAGTACAAGTACCTCACTAAAGTCAGAGGGTCCCATTCTATTCTTAGGCTTCCAGCCTTCTGCATAGGAACAACCAACCACTTAGCCAAAAAAATTTGTCGGAGCATCTCATGAACACTTTTGTCTAAATGTGTATTTCTTAACTATAAAAAACAGTGGAGAGCTTCAGTTTTTGTTGGTTTTGTTTGTTTCTACATGAAATTCTAGAGACTGGGGATTAACAAGCTGATATAGGGAAGAAAGCTGGCAAGCTGTCAGGCCTCATATCTCATCTATTTCTATTTCCATTGTTCTAAAATCTCAAAAAGATGCTACCTCTCTCCATTGGTTTTGGTTGTACCCTTAAGAGAACCAGCAGTGTGACTGCAGGAGTTGAAATACCACTTACTGCCCAGGTTGTGCAAACATGCTAGAACCTGTTGTGTATTGGACTCTCCCTCTAATTTATCATGACCTTTGTCATCATACCCGTTTACTTTAAGAATTTAAATCCTTGTTTTGATTTTTTTTAAAAAAAAAAAAAAAAAAAAAAAAAGGTATTCACAAGTTAAAACAAAGCTATAATTTCTCTTGTTCATCCAAACAGTTAAAAAATATCACATTACACCTTGAGCTCTTTTGCAGCTGTGTTATTGTATTAATTACTGTAAATCTGGCCTTGTTTGCAACAGGACACCATGGCAGAGCAGATGACAGTTCTGATCTCTGCCCTTAAATGTTTTGTTAAGGGGCTCCTATGGCTTTCTTTATATTTTTTTCCCCAGTATGCGTCATTATGTTAATGTATTAGTGGTTCATTTTCAGGCATATAGCTATGTCTGTTCACCTATGCATATAAATCTGCCAGTTCCATGAACACAAAGTTAACATTTCATTTAGATCCATAAATCAACAGGAACTCACCTGACTCTATCCAAATGAACGGACTACTCAAGCTCAGACAATTTATGTAATAGTTGAAGACAAAAAAAGAACCCTCCACAGAAAGAGCTCACGACTTTCCTGTAAGCCCTTTCACTGGCATCAGTAAATCTACTCAAAAAAACATGGTAAGTGAGACCCATTTCATAATTCAGGTATTGGAAAAACACTGGCTAACGGCAGTAGATCCATGAATGTGCACTTTAGCTTTAAAGCTATTTAGAGAAACTATTGATTCAATAGATTATGCTGAAACAGAATACACTGAGGCTGGATTTCCTGTATATGTATCTTACCACACCAAATATGATCTAAGAAATTAATCAAAGCAACAACAAATGATTTGGTTTAGTTAGATGTTTGAGCCTCCTATGCTGCTGTATTTCATAAACAAATATGAAAGTGGATGAACACAAAGCTACCATACATCTACAAGGAAGTAGTTATAAAGGAATATTCTTGCTCTAAGGCTGACACAGGGTGGAGTATTTCTCTAGCTCAGATAAACAACAATCCTTCAGCTGCAGAGAAAATATATATATATATATATATATATAATCTCCACCCTACAAATAACCTTTGTTTCATAAAAAGTAATATGTAAGAAACCTTACTGAGTCATGAGAGAGTTCTACATGAGTTAAAAGCTGAGAGAAGCTAAACCAAGAGAGAAGGAGTGAGGTGGGCAGGCAGGAAGCAAGCAGCACTTGAAAGCAGACCGGCACTTTGACAGCCTCCCTCTTGCAGGAGTATTTTGAATGATTCCAGTTGTCATTACCTTAAGGAAGTTTTCACTTTGATAACATAAATATTAAATGTTTTAAGGATGAAAGTGGCAAAAGATCTGGCTTGAGTTCTTTTTTTTCTTCCACACCAAAGCAGCAGTCATTAAATAGACTGCTCGCAGGCTACAAATAGATAAGTAAGCCTGCCACGCCGTGACCTTAGAAATGACTAACTGTGGATTTCATTCATGTAACGCCAAACTGAGCTGTTACAACAGCAGCTTTGACCTTTTCTGACTTCAAATATTTTGGCTATGAAGCCTCTTTAGGGTGTTTCACATAAAAATGTTGTTAATAGACCAAGAAAAGGAACCACTAATCAAACAATTAGGATTAACCAACCAAACACACAAAAGCATGACAAAAACATGTCACATGTATACATTTATCTGTATTTAAAATCCCATTAGGAAAAAATTATTTTAAAGGTTCATCACTAGCTTCAATTTTAACGTGGTATTTAGGCTAGGCAACAACGTTCAGCAAGTAGTGCATTTATAAGGGGAACAACATCAGAACAACACACAGTTCAGTTCTAATAAATCTCCCCTGAAGAGCTCACTAGTTCAGTAACTCAGGCCTTTTTGGAGATGAGTGTGAGATTTAGCAATTGTATGGTATCTGAATGTTACTTTCCACCGGAAAGCTGAAGAAAGAATTACGGTATTTAAAAATGAAGCAGAACCTAAAAACAGATGAAAGAGCTCTCTGGAAAAGGAGAATCCCATGCAGCCCATTCACTGAGCTTCTCTCACCACCTCATGCAACCTCAGCCCCTTTCTCCAGGGTAAGCTGATAGCACAGCTCTGCTGTGAGAAGAGAGTTACTGAGGAGAGCTGTTCCCATAAAAAATAAAGCAGAGTGCAGAAAGCAACAAAACAAATGAAGCTCTCAGCATCATGATTCAGGGTAGGGCGAGTGGATGGAAGAAGCTTGGAAGGGAATCCTGGTCCCCTGGAGGGGGAAGTGCGGACAGGACACGGAAGGTGCCTTGAATACAACTTGGGCAGGATCAGCTACCACAGGCTGAATCCACCTTCCCTGAAGAACAGCACCACCTCAAAAGCTGATTCTGTTGCCCTCGGTGGCTGAGGGGACTGTGGGGCAGAAGTTAGCCTAGCCAAGATGAGAGGTGTAACCCAGAGCACCCCAGGCACAGGTAAGGTGGGAAGCGGGGGACTGGTCCTGGGGTCAGAACAGTCCAAGAAATGTTAAAAAGGATTCCCAGGGCTGCCCATCACCACCTGAGTTTCATTTCCCTTGAGACAAGCCAAGGCAAATTTGTGCCTGGCAGAAGAAGGGTCGTAACTCAAACACAGCAACCACAGAGATAAGAAAGCTCTCCCACCAGAAATCTGAGCACAGGAGTTAAAGAATCAGAGGAGTAAGAAATCACACATATCTCACAGATTTGCAGCCTTGTTCCTGCAGCCAGACCAACCGGTAGGAACCCACTGACTGCAACAGAATCATGATTTTGCAAACAATAAAAATGAACAGAAATTTGTGCTGTGAAGGTGTAAAGAAAATGCAAAATGACATTTTTTTATAACTCAAAGGTAATAAAGTTACCATTCAAGCACACAGAATGATAATTTATCAAAGCCCTGGCCCCAGCTGGAGAATTCATGACTTCTGGAATACAAACAGTAAAATCCTTAATGAGACAAGCACTGTGGATAAAACTGCTGCTTCAAAAATACCCTAAGCATCCACAGTTACCCAATTAGTTATCTGGCAGGAATGTGAGCACATTTCCCCATTCAGCTCTACAGAGGAAAAATAAATATTTAACATTATGTAAACTCAGTCACTGACTGATCATTAAACATTACCCGAAAGAAACAGGAATATCTTATAATAAACTCACCCATATTTTTTCTGTCCTTCTCCACATCTTTGTGAAGATTTAAGAGCAAAAGTCAGATTTAAATTAAGAGCTGCACGTTTTCACAAAATAGCTTTGTGTGTTTATTGTCTACACCAGAGTACTGCAAATAGCTATGCCTAAAATATAGTTTATGTGTGAGGAAAACACACGTGATGCTGAACATCCCTACATCTCCTGCAGGGTTTATTTGGGAGCTAGGGAAAAATATTTTGCTTCTCTCTGAAGTGCAGCTTTGCTTCTCAGAGGAAAAGGACCATTTCACTTTTGCCCCTCCTGCCCCACACCTAACCAAGGAGACACCACGAAGCAGTGGTAGGTCATGAAACATGGGGTCAGGTCACACACTGCTCGACAGCTCTGCCTATGCCCATCCAGCAACTACTGGGTCGCCAAAAACGGGTGGCTGCCCTGTCTCTTTTCCACCAGCTGTCAGCATGGCAGCCTTTGGTGAGTTCACAGCAATGACAAGCTGCTCTATTTCTCATTAAATGTCCCCACAGCTTTTCAAATTGTTGATCTGTCAGCTCTGCTCCTCAGGAAGAGAGTTGGTGTATCATTAGTGGCTGGCTGCTGCAGAAAAACAGGACTGGAACACCCCTTCAGCATGTACATGACTTAAAATGCTGAAGTTTTCAGGACACCAGCTTCTCGGTTCAAGAATAAAAAACATTCCAGGTGAAACAAAGCACAAAGAAACGATACCAGAAGGTCACCACATACCCCTGGAATCGGCTCCTACAGCCACGGGCTACACTCGCTGTGCCCCACCACTCACCTCCAGAGCCTTCCTCTCGCCAGCTTTGCAGGACTAGGCTTGCATGTGTGCTCTCTGCCAGCAGATCCTGTCATGCTGAAACCAAAAGGAGCAAAACTGTGTGGAGGTGAAATGAAAATAGAGGTTGTTCTAGTCCTAATTCAGTATGGTAAGTCAGAGCGACCATCTGCCTCTCTGAACCAGCCATGCCACTGCTCCCCTCATTGCGACAGCTAGTGTAACCTCCTCACAATCCCAGAGGAATTTGCTACTTAAGGCATTTTTTGTTTCTTGCATAGCATCCAGAGCTTTTGATTAATCATATGGTGATTAATTACCTGCACTCTTTATGGTTTGATTTCAGCAGAGCAATCAGCTCCCCATAGCAGCGCATTCCCAGGTTCTGACGGAGGCCAATTTTCTGTCAGTAGATGTATGTGTGGCATCTTCCCGTGTACTTTCCTCAGAGGGTTGGATTATGGCCTTACGGCACTTCCACAAAAGCGGTAAAAGTTAGCCTGTTAACACACCAACACGCTGCAGTCAGCGCCACGCAAAAAGACATGTTTTAAACATGTATTAAAATTTACATTTACTTTCCACAAATGTTATTGAATCAAGAGGTTGAACCAACAACATTTATTGCTGGATAATAAATATGAGTGGCTTACCTGGCCAGGCAATGCATTTAGAAAGCAAAGCTGCCTTATATACACACATTTATTTTAGTTAATAATGTAGAATACACACCTTTCTCCTCAGCAAAGCTCATATTTTATAGCAGAGACTTGTATGATCGAAGACAATAACAAAATATGCATAAATAAGACGTACTAAGGCAGAGAAGGTGGTACCGTGTTCAGGTAGGGAGCCTATTTTAGCGCAATCAGAACTCTGTTTTACAGGTTTCTGAAATTTGTTCTAACCCCAAATGTTCTTTCTTTCTGACCAGCATGCATTTAAATATGCACGAACACATTTCTATACTCTTACCTGGTTTGGAGGCTTAGGGGTTGGAAAAGTATAGCATCTCTTCATGTGTTAGTTCCTAGTCATGAGTTACAATTTTTGTGAATTAGCTGTTGGAAGCAGCTCCAGAGGGAAGCAACTGTTCTTTCCTCAGTGTTTAAAAACAAAACCATAAAACTTAAAATGGAGGTTACCAAGGATATTCCTATTAAAGCTATTGCCTCACTGAAATTTTACCAAATCAATACTTTTTATTTCTTTCATGCCATTTTCCTGATTTAGGATTGCAGAACTAGAGACCCTGTATCATCCGTAAGTTTTAGGGGGGGTTATTTTATTTGTACGTACAGCATCCAGGACTCTTACACAGAGACGCTTCCTCAATCTATGCCTGTTCACTTGGTGCCATTTCCTGAAGATTTGATGTAGTATTTGAGAGGAGACATTGCCAGGGTAATTTTAGAAGTTTCCCTGGTAACCGCTGCTGACATCTCTAACTCAAAATTTAAGACTACAGCTCTCTGTATCACCCTTAAATGGCAAACTGCCTTCTATCAGTTGGGCTAAGTGTTGTGGTTTAACCCGGCTGGCAGCTAAACACCACACAGCCGTTCGCTCACCCTCCCCCCTCCCTCTCTGGGATGGGGGAGAGAAACGGGAAAGTGAAGCCTGTGAGTTGAGATAAAGGCAGTTTATTAAGATAGAAAATAATAATGATAATAATAATAATATGTACAAACAAGTGATGCACAATGCAATTGCTCACCACCCGCTGACCGATGCCCAGCCCAACCCCGAGCAGCCGGCCCCCCACCCCGGCTAGCCACCCCTATATATTGTTTAGCATGACGTCAGATGGTATGGAATACCCCTTTGGCCAGTTTGGGTCAGCTGTCCTGGGTTTGTCCCCTCCCAGCTTTTGCTGCACCCCCAGCCTGCCCGCTGGCAGGACAGAGTGAGGAGCTGAAAAGTCCTTGGCTTAGTATAAGCAGTGCTCTGCAGCAATTAAAACATCAGCATGTTATCAGCACTCTTCTCATCCTAATCCAAAACATAGCACCCTACCAGCTACTAGGAGGAAAAATAACTGTCCTAACTGAAACCAAGACACTAAGGAACCTCACAAATGAAAATTCAGCTTCCTGGGCTGCTCAGAGAGTTAAGGTGCCTGCCCACAGAGATTTCTTTCTCTTAAAGAAAGCTCCCCTCGCCATCCCCCATCTGCAAGAAGGGAAAAGGTACAGACAACACTCTCGGGAGGTGATTCAAAGAAAGAAAAGTGAGACTGGAAAGAGGTAGGTGCTGGAGAGACTGCAGCTAAGAGACATGAGGAAAGGAAAGAAGCTTTCAGAAGCTACAGCTTATTGAAGGCAACAAGAACCCCTGGAAAAATAAGTTGGCACGAAAGAAACCAAGAAGAAGTCAGGGGACAACAGTATTTCTAGCTCTGTTTTAAATCTTTAATTGCTCTTTCTGTACATTTTTGGGAGGATGCTCATCTCTGCACGTCTGGAAGGAAAAAGAAAAGTGAAGAGAGGGTCACCACGAGGTGCTATTAGTGGTCCCCTATTACTCTCAGTGCTTTATCTCTGCTCAATCCTGCCTGCAAAAAGCACAAATAGTTCAATATTTTCTCTTGATGACCCAGGTCTAAACTAGACAGACAAATCTATCTCCTTTATTCAAGCAACACCACAGCCCAGCAGCGCATCACAGACATCCAGCATTCCTCCTCAGCTAAAACGGAGTTCAGCATTTCCCACTCACAAACCTTTCCCACTAGTTCCTCTCCTCTTCCCTGTGCCCACCACCACCTCCCTGCAAGGCACTGGTGACTGCTAGTGGGTTGCCTTCTTGTTTGTTCTTACAGACAGCAAGGCCACGTCTGTCTGTTGCACATGACTTTAAGTAATATCCTCAAGAAACAGCCCTCCCAGACCCATCTAAATCCTGCAGTCCCTTTCCATGACCTTCCTGTTGTGAGCTCTTCCCACTCCTACTTACCCCAGAGGCTCATCCTATTCAGATGCCCAACTATTGACCAGTGGTGCTGGGACACCATGAGCTCTATGGAGCAGGGACCGTGTTTTTGGTCTCACATCACTCAGCACCAAGTGCTTTGAGATCCTGGTGCACAGCAGGCTCTCACCCTTATAGTGATCACAGGGAATGAGAGACAGAAAGTGAAGAATGGATACTGAGACAGTAATAAAGAACCAGGGGGAAAAAATCACTTTGAAGAGTAAATGTTGCCTTGTCTTAATTTTCCCACCTATACGATTGCACCCTGCAAGACATCTCTGAGAATGTATTTTCCTCTCGAAAATACATTACTACTTTAACTCCTCAAGGACTGCAGTGCTGTGCATCAGCACACGGTGCCTAAGGCACAGTCAGGTGTTGGGACATTTCCCAGGCACTGCGACCAGTGCAACTCCACCGCTTTCCTCTCATCCTTCGACCCTCTGGGAGTCAGGTTCCAGCTTCCTCAACACAGATTCTCATTCCCTCTCTCTCTCCCTCCCCCTTTGTGCAATGCCTACCGTGACCAAAGCCCTGATTTTCTTTTTGAAGGCTACCATGAAGCCTTCAAAAATAATAGGATAATTATAGGAAAAAAAAATAATAGGAAAAAATAAATAAATAAATGCATATTAACAAGAACAATGTAGCTAAGGACAGCATAATTTAAGAAAAGGCTGGAGAATACCTGCCAATTACCCCTATTGAACAGCAAAATCTATGGAGTGTGGTGCTCATTAAGGTGAAAAGACACAGGCAAAGGGAAATCCAGCTGTTACGGCCCTCACAGCAACAACAAAAGGCAAAACATAGTGCCAAGGGGAAAAACAACCGTGCATGGAAACCACTGAGCAGGGAGAAGGGGAGAGCTAGAAAGCTGTGAGCCATTATGAACAGAAAGTGCTGAGTCAGGGAAATAATCCTGCTACAAGAGAGGTCGTGAGGAAATGTGCTCCGGGCTGGGGCCCTCCTGCAGAATTCACAGCAGCAAGGGTGCGTGAGAATCCCTCACAGCACAGATGAGCTGTAACTACTGCATGGGAACAGGTAGGAAAGGGATTGTGATGGTCAATGGTTGGGATTTTCAGAAAGCTTTTACCATCGATGACTTGGGGTCCTTCATTGTCTTTACAACCAGGGTTACTGACAGTTTCACCCACAGATCCAAACACACGAGGAACACAGGAGGGATTAGGTTTTGTTGGTGTACCTGTGCTGAGCAACTTTCCTGACTGAGAAGCAGGCAATGTCTTCATGGACAAACATTCCCCCTCTAACATTTCCAAGCCATGTACCGTAGCATCAACCTTTCAGCACTCTTTCAGAATCTTTTAACACATTTTTTCTTAGATGACTAGAAGGGAAAATGTGCTTTCCACTATTATTACATTACTGTGCCTTCCTTCCATCAGCTCCTTTATTTTCTAACTGCTTTAACATGTTTGAGAACAAGCAGTGCATAGGAGTGCAACTCACACTTTAACAGACATTCATAAATTTAGATTTGAATTGCACTGCTGGTGCCATGCTGTGCAGCTGCTGTGAGGAAACTAGGCCAGGATAAGGTAGAAAAGGCAGAAAAGAAGAGCCTTTCTCTAACAGCACTGTCAGGTGCAACTGACAGGTCAGCATCTCTGCTTTCTGAGCATCTACGAAGGGACAAGAAAAAAACCTTCAGCCTAGATATGTTCCAATCTTAGTGTAAAAAAATAAAAACAAATGATTGTTCTCTACGAGAAAGTCTCATCTCATCACGTGAGCTGCATGTGGTATAACTGGGATGGAGCACGGGAGACCTACCCCAGTGACCGGTGTCACTGCCAGCCACCTCCTAACTCATTTCTTCCCAGGAAAAATCTGCTGACGCCTTACCACCTCACTGGGTGACATCCTTACTTAGCATTTGCAAACTCTGCTCATATCCCCACGGAAGAGGTGCGATACACGTCACATTACAGAAGAACAGTTTTTATGTCTGTACTCCTTCAAGAGGACAGGCAAGGAGGAATTGCTTATGGAATAATTTCTTCACAAGTTCCTCCTTTAAAGAAAATAATACAAGACAGACTTAAGTTTCATCTGCATTTGGACCACAGAAATATTAAAGGATATTTAGCTGAAACATTTTAAAGAATGCCAGAGCCCTTCCATTTAAGCTTTACCTCTAATGAAAACAAGACAAAGGACAGGGTTCACTGCATCAGAAGAATTCCTGTTAAAGTGCAAAATCCTTCTCAGAAACGGAGCTTCAGAAAGCAATGTGCTTTGAAATAACATCCTCAATTACGCTTTACAGTTCTAAGCTAAACAGGATTGCAGATAACATGTACTTCCAACCAGCAAAGCCTAAGGATAGGCTGATTTAAAGTAACTCCAACCAGTAAGCTGCAGAGATCTGCCTCTGCTGGAAAGACTTCCCTGGGGGCACTGGACTTTCTTTTTGAACTCATTTTGAACTAACACCAATGGGATAACTTTCCTGCATTCCTTCCTTATAACCACATATAAGCAAATGGGAGACAATGATAAGTTAAATTCAATTTTTTTAAGCACACAATGCTGAACTATAAACTAGTCAGAAATTTCTTAAACTACTTGTAAACAAACAAACAAAAGTCCCTTCTCCTGTCCTAAGACAACAGCATACATTTCCAATTAGCATGTGTATGTGAATCCTAAATTACATTGCAAGTAACATTTCAGCTTAGTGACAAGAGCCAGAGGCCAAGTGGCTTGCTGCAAATCTCGGCTCAACAAAGTGAGCTGTCGAGCTTAGTTTCTGTTGGACCTCACACCTTTAAACATCACCCTGGAATTTATTTCCTGTCCTCATGATATACCTAGTTGTTGTTGTTGTTTTGGTTGGTTGGCTTATTTTATTGAAGCTTGGAAACACATGGAGAAGTAAAACTTACTGACTGCTGTGGATACTGCCATTGTCTGTGAGGGAACACTACTGTTCCACGCCAGTGCTGCTCCACATCCACATGCCCAAATCTATTCTAAGTGAACTAAATGCCTCAACAATTGCTTTAAAGCAAAGCTTGGCACCCTTGTGACCAGGAGTCAACAGTCCTGAGGCTGGAGTTTGCTTCTTAAATTAAAGCATAATAATATCTTCATTTCCATGGCTCACCCTTTCTGACACGTACCTGGGCAAATAGATGAGAAAGAAGATGAGCTGCAAAGTATTAAGTAATACTCAGAAGAGCCCGTCAATGATGCATGCTTATGACACTGACAGTTCCTCAATTAAACATCAGAGTTTTGACCCGGAGAACTTATGTGAGTTCGCAGTTTCTCGTTTCCTTCTGACTTCAGCCTGCAACAGATTGTGCAGATGTGCAAGTTTGATCAACCAAAGACAGATAACTTCTAATATGATAGATTTTTTAAGCAAAAAAATAAATCTTCCCATCTCCTCACACATTTTTAGTGTGTACCCTTATGCCTAGTACATCTTGTGCCCTTTGATAAGATGCATCCTTCCAGCAGAGTTAATTTTGATCACCTACGCTCAGCCAGCTGCGTGGCAGCTTTCAAGCTCTGCTCCATCAGCCTGTAACCTTGACAGACCTGCCAACACACTGACCACCCCGGCGTGACAGAAACATGAAACTCGAATTAAGCACTTGTGACTCAACAGGACCCCGGTTGGGAGCAATGCCTTCGCTGGCAGTTGAGCCACAGATCAGCAGTTCACGGAGCCAAATGACCAGAGTATTCAGCAGCACGCCTACAAATCCTCCTCTCTCAATCCACATTAACCCACGCTTTGGAAAAGCTCCCTGCTAACCCTGGGAGATTACCGACAGGTTTATTTCTCCAAGCAAAGGTTTCAAAAGACAAATATTTTTTCCCTCTTTCAGATCATTCTTTGATATTCGCTTTCTTGTTAAGGCTTTCCATATTCATCAAAATAACGAAAACAGCTGCGCTTGGTTTGAGCTCCCTTATTTACCTTTCAGATCATCAGGTCTGATGCTTCTGCTGCAGTCGGTACAGAGCACACGTTTTGGAGGCAAGAACCGAGTCTCTGCAGTCATGCACCACAACACGCATTTTAGGTTCAGTAACTCCTCTCTCAGTTGATCAGAGGCCGATAGATTGACTCGCTTAGAAATAGTATTGTAATGTATTTAAAACAGATTCTAACAGAGAGAAATCAGGCTAATTCGAAGAGGTGTTCTCCCTGGGTCAAGTAAATCTCCAGCATGGAAGAGGAAGCACGCTGTTTGGCTTATGTATAATTGAAGAGTTACTGGCTTGACCTTATTTTAAAGTGAACACCGAAAAAAAACATTTTCCTCTCTGAGGAATTAAATACGCTACCTTGAAAGCTGAAGATTTCATTCCCCCAGTCACCCTCTTCCTTAAAACAGCCACAGCATCCTCAGCAATTACTCCGTGCGCCATCAGAAGGAGCCCCAAGGGTACTCCCAGTCTCTTGTAGAGCTGAGGTCTTGGTAAGTGCACTGCACGAAGTGCAAGAGTAAGCTTGAGTTTCAACTTTGTTGGTTACCTACTGCATTTTATCTACACATTTATAAATACTTAGCCAGAGACTAAACAAATAATCACGTAAATAAATGTACCAATTGAGCTTCCCAAAACGTGCAACTGGACTTGACCCGGTACCAATAAAACCACTTTCCTGGCACTTCTGTAACACTGTTGAGAAAGAACACAGCTAAGTGCTATAAAAACTCCTCAAAAAGCCAAAGCACTTTTTTCCAGCCTTGTACTACACCAGTGTTTTCAGACACTAGCCATTTTTCTTGATTTACCAAGAACTCCCAGTTGTTTCTCCCACACAACAATTAGCTGCTTGCTCCTGGCCAATCTTTTCCTTCCTCCGGACTGCAGTCAGCAGCATCCCTAGGCTGCGAGTTTGCTTCATAGCCTTGGGCCAGTTATGAAAGCAGCAGATTGTTGCAGGGAGAGATAAATGATACCAAGGAGCAGAAGGGCTCGGGGAAGGCTTTCCAACTTTGAAGAAAAATAAGCATGCACACATGCTCCAGAAGCGAGGAGAGAAAGGCTGTGCCTTTCCTACACAGGGCGATGAGAAAGGCACGCCGGGAGACAGGCAGCCCTGGAGTGCCCTCTCCCTGGGCCAGCTTCATCTTACGTGGGAACATCCACAAAGCAGAGAGTCTGTGCCTGTAACAAAACAGATGCTGTCATGCATTCCCTCTTATATTTTTCCAAACTAAACAAGCTCAGAGAACCAGAAGGGAGAGCCAGAGGAGCTCTCTGAACCACATCTAGTGTGGATGCCAGTCATGGAAAACCGTGGACATTTCAAGAAGTGATGGAAGGGATCAAAATACAGGCCTTGCAATCCCAGAGCAGGACTGACAGAGTGAGCTCCTTTAGCAAAGGAGAGGTGGGAAGTGGGATGTGTACTCTATTTCCACTGATAAAAAGGGACGGCTACAGACCAGCTCAGGCTGTATGAACATGCTCTTCTTTCCAGAAATAACCAACATCTGCAACGTAGCAGAGAACTGACAAAACTGATGCAGGGAAACTGTACAGTTCAACAGAAGTTACACGCTCCTAGCTCTAGAAACAAATCCCCAGCACTCAACGAATAGGTTTATCCATTCTGCACAGATTTTAATAGCACTCTCTAGAGAAATAAATACATTTCCTAGATAAACAATTTTACAAGATAACACTAATTCTATTCTGACATTTTTTGCATTTTCAAGTAGAAAATAGAACTGTTACATATTCATTAGACACACGACAACTCTAAGTGATGTGCAACACCATTTACTCTTTTTTCCCCCTATAAAAACTATTTTTCAATCCATCAGTTTGCATTATTCAAAAAACTGAATAGGTGAAAATGGAATACACAAGGCCTTAATTCAGTGAGTAATAACGTCCATAATTTACTACAACAAGGCAGGAGTCCTCTTACTGAGGTCAGGAGAAATACTGCCATGGTTTAAGTTAGCTATTTTCCTTATATACCTTGCTGGCATTTTCCACCAGCTCTCGCCTGGAGGGAGCACTACTGGAAGATCGTTGTCCCATAGCCCACTCTCTGCTGGTGGTTAACACCACGAGATGTTTGGTCTTCTGCTTGGGTAGCCTCTGCTAAAGGTGCAGAATGCTGTGCTAGGAAATCATGGCTGGAACATGCAGAAGTTGAAGTCAGTAATCACTCAGTGTATGAGCAGCAGCAGCTTGGTGAAACAAATCACCAAGAAATGCCCTCTGTCAAATTAGAGTTTAAAACTAAGAAGAAACTGTACACGAAGCAGCACAGCACAGCAGCAGCTAGGTTTAATGAATTCCGGATAGAATTTTACTGAAAGAGCAATCTGCATAGCAAAGATTACAGAGCATTAATCCTATTTTCTATGTAAATTAGTGTTTGTACACAATGCTCCATTTATGCCGTGAATGCACATTACGTACCTGCAGAACTTGAAATGGTTTTGTTGACCCCCAGGAAAGCTAGCGGAAGCAAGGGACTTGATGTTGCTATACCACTCAGGAAAGAATCAGCTGTGCTAAGGATTTATTGCAATTCAAAATAAACCAAACAAAAATAGTGAAATGTTACTGCCTTTTGAAGGGTGTTGTAGAAGACTCTTTTCAACCACTGAAATGAAAATAAAGGTGTTATTTTTTCCCTCACATCAGGATACAGTAACAGCCTCTATTATGCATTTCTACATAAAAGCTTCTTAAGCCTTGAAATGATGTATTTAAGCTAATTATTTTATGTGCTTAAAGAAACACAAAGTCTAGTAAAAATTGCATCTTTTCCCTTTACCTTTCCTGCTTTACAATACTTAATGTATTTCCTTACATTATTACCTAAAATGAGCTCATCTGTTTCAAAATGTACCAACTGAAATGTGCATTTACCGCCTGCCATTCCTCTTCTAGACCCCCCCCTTTTTTTAAAAAACTATAAAACCATGTTCTGAAGCCACTAAAAGTAGTCTGACATCTGTGAAATGATGTATTTTGTTTTTAATGTACGCACTCAGCTGCAGATCTGACTTCGAAGTACTTAATTCTGAAATATCAGAAATAATCCTATGCCCAGAGAAAAGGCACTGAAGTATGCAGGACTGTGTCTTATGAAAAGGGCAGGGCTAGGAATGGGTCAGATACACATCATTCTTTCCAGTTCTACTTTGTTACCAGTTTTCTTGTCCCCCCAGAAGCTACTTCTTGCTCCACATTTTCCCAGTGCTCTCCTGTACCTGAAAAAGAATTCAAAAGAGTTTTAGGGTGAGCTGTCTCGAACAGCTGGTGAGTTAAGGGCATGCAAAGCAGAAAGGCCAGGCACAGAGCTGTAGCCTAACATGAATAAATCTGCTAAGAAAGGCTATTTTGTAGGCTAGAGAGACGTGTGTGTTTATACTACAAATTCTATTGCCTCATTTCTTCTCCCACCCACATTCGGTTACCAACTTTTGGGACAAACTACTTATGCCCTTCTCCAGCCCAGTGTGAGCACAGCATTGTTTCACTACCCACGACACACACTGCCACGTGATATGGAAAAGTCAGGGAGAGGCTGCTCCTCTGACATGACCCCACTTCTTGGAGTGAGAGGTGAAGAGGGAGAAGGATTCAAGTCCAAGACATTCACACCCATAACAAAATCCTCAGGGTTTCCCTTGCATCCATGTTAACAGTTTCTCTGAACCACTGCAGCATCTCTAACGCTTCTTCAAAAAGAGAATTGGAAAAAATAGTTTCCTTAGTACAACACAATCCTGTATTTTCACTAAGCATTTCTTACCCTGAGCACTGAAAGCACCCACCCCCAGTTACCTACTGCCTTCTTGCCGTGCCTGCTGGACACCTGCATGAGCTTAGCAGCTCTCAGAGACAGCAAGCAAAGATGTGCGGTCTCATCACACGGCGTGAAGACATAAGCATTCCGATAACCCTGCTTGTCTGACATGCTCTTAAGTACTGGTGATTTACTTAATCAAGTCTCACAAAGAGGCGAATGAAACCCCTGGCTATTAGAAACAATGACTGGTTTTTAATAAGGGCAGCAGCTTCGCCTACAGGCTGGCTGAACCCCTTCAGTGCCTACACGGCTTCCCTCTGGCTGCATGTTGTCACGCACTCACCCGTCCACGCGCACGCTCGCTGTGTTTCTCCACGGGCTTTTTAATAAAACGAATGCTGCTGCCAAGCGATTCCTTGGCTCTGCCAGGCAAACCAAGAATGACCCTGGCCATTAAGTTCTTAGAGGCATTCATGCTCAGAATAGCAACTTGATCATGTATTGCACTGAAGATATGAAATCATAAGGCATCCCAAAATTTGGGGAGTTATTCAAAGTTGTTTGACTTTATTTGCTTCTAATAAACATACAAATCAAAAGCAGAACTGCAGGGCAAGATGCTAAATGCTTAGTTATTGATGAAGGAACTCCCAGAATATTTCGCTAATGGCTCAGGCTTGATGAATATATCAAAAAAGAACCTATTGATTTTACTTAAAAACATTTCAAAAGTGCTCAACGTGCTGGCAGCAGAAACACATTATGAAATGCACAGAAAAACTACCGTTTAAAGAAGGAAGAAGGAGACCCAGCCAGGCAGAGGCATTGGAAAGGGATAAATTAGGAAGCCCTTGTCATTCTCATTGACCTAGCCCCAGCACTGGCAGCAGCACCAGGGCCAGAGGAAGGCAGCCTGCTGCTATGGGCTCGAGATCACAACTGCAAATTTGGCGTGGACAACGTTCAAGTCAGAAAGCCGGACATGTTTTTCTAACAGCACTTCCCCCATGAACAATGCTCATTAAAATGACACAAATCTTTACGTCCGTGTCACTGACATATTTTAAGTGGTAAGTCACAGAGACACGTGTGTTTTATGGCCAGAAGAGCATAAAATTCCTATTAACTACCCTTTGCATCTAAAGCACTCTCAGCTGGGCACTCAGTACTAACTTTTCCACTGGTCTCAGGAAAAAGTGCATGTGCATGTTTCCTCTCACTCCAGATAGCCCTTAACTTTGAGATATGAACGTCAGTAATCAAGACCCATGACTTACTTCTGGAAAAACTTAAGTTTTTCTGCGGATAAATCACAATTCTGAATTCTGGTATCTCAGAGACATGCATATTAGGAAGAAAAAAAGAAGTTAAAATGAGAGATTATTTCCCCTAGGTTCCCATGGGAACACAACACTTACTTCCAGATCTGGAAAGTTTCAAGACACTGGGTTATACGCTCATTAAAACATACCAAAAAAAGGTATTAGCGTTTTTCAGTGGCTTCCTGGTTACAACTTACTGGGGCTAATGACTTAAAAGGAAGAGAGCCATCAGAGCACCGGGTTTCCTAGGAAAGAGCACACGCATGAGGCTGTGCACGTAGGAAAGACACGGTGAAGAAGCTGGCTGCAGTTTGAACTTTTAAAAAGATAGCTCAACTGGTTAGGGCTGGCACTTATTTGTGGTCACAAACCAGGCTCTTACTGCATCATCTGTTCATGGCTTTATGCACTCTTTACACTGTACCTTCTAAGGACAGCTCTCTGATGTCTGCCATCGTTTTTTATGCTATCCAGCCATTTACAGCTGCAACCAAGCATACTTCATACTCAACTTCTAAGTGAAATAGCTTCTGAAGTGCTGTACAACTTATCTGGAGAGAAGGTGTTCATTAATTTGAGATGAAGAAGTTCATTAAAGGAAAAAAAAGGTTGAGCTACAGCTGGCGAAAGTCTCCCACTTTTCCAACAGAGGAATAAAAGCAATGAGGGAAATTTTATTTGTAGACTGAAAGTACCATCAATCTTTAATAACACCGTCTACACACCTCATGCAGATTCCTGAACATGCACAACTGTGTTCCCTTTCTCTCCATGCTTTCCATACATGTTAGGACTTGCAGCTTAAATCAGGAGGTCTTATACGGAATAGCAAGAAAGCCATGGTGAGCATTAAACAAATTGCTAAGATCTGAAATGTGCTGGACACTTAAGCACTGTATACAAATGTATCCTGTTAGTAGAAGGATTTCTCAATTGCACTGATTTTTAAAGAAACAAATCCCTGTAGATAAAAGAAGAAAGCTAATAGGATATCTACTGGCTGTTTGTAAAAGTTTAGAAGGATAAATACAGAATATGAGAAGTTATTCAGCCTAGAAGACCACAGGGCTATGGACAATAAGAGAAGGTCTGTTTCAATCAAAGACTTTGATCATCCAACATAAGTGCATGGGAAAATGAAGTTCTCTGCTTTATTTCATTTCTTTAGAAAATAATCTTTCTTCTCTGTTCCTATCCAAAGTATCAAAAAGTACTCCTAAAACAAACTAAAATCTCCCACTGTTCTCTTACCGTGCACAACACTTTTCTTCCATCTCCTAAATCAAGATTTCTCAAAACAGTTACTTCATCCAGTCTACATTTCCCTTAAGTTTTTGTAAGATTATATTAAAGAAGAAAACTGTCTGTTTACTGAACAATAAAATATAAACCCTATCCTCCCACAAAAAAAAAAAAAAAAGAGAGGGGGAGGGCTTCATTAATCTTGCATATACTTCAGTTTCTTATTTTACAGAAAACAAAAAATGCAGCCGTCTGGAAAGGCATCCTGCAGTAAGAAACTTCGGGATATTTATTTCTTTGCTGAAGCTGAAAGCAAAGTTGGAAGTTGATCATTTCACATAATACCAGCACACAGAGCAAGCTGCTTTACGTAAGGTGCAGATAAAGACATAAAATGGAGGGTGTGGAGATTCTAACTGGGAATAAAATGTAACTTCTTTCCAACAATAGATGTAATTAGCTAGCAAGATAACTTACCCTGGAAAGGAGCAAGGCAATTAACGTGGAGTCATTAAATCAAATTTTCATGTCTTTGTAAAAGATACACCCAACAAGATCTAACCACAGCCTGTTGGCTTCACAGCATTCAGTCAGAGTACGAGTCAAGTCTCTGTACTCCAGAACTACAAACTGCAGGCGTAGGAGTGGTACAAAGCCACAGCAGCCCACTTGTCCAGCAGCAGCATAGAACAGCAGCCAGTCCGTTCCTCTTTGATGACATTTCAGTGACACTTTCAAACACAGGGCTTTCTCTCAGATATTACTCGCATCTTTAAACTATTCCTCTTGTTCCACGTTATGACAAGAGGGAAGTAGACCAGCGACTAACTTGCTGACTGGGGACACATATGCAATTCCTCTCAGGATAGTCCATTACACAGATGGAAACCACTAGGGTTCTTTTTAGCACTCTCAAACACCCCTGTCATTTAGCCATTTGGGAAACCCCAAGGGAAGCAGTGGTGAGAAATAATCAGTGCGATGAGTTTCTGTTGAACACATGAACTGCGGAACAGGCCCTCACTGCCCCACTGAGCGACAATGCTTTCAGCAAAGATCCTTCGTGGTGGGTCCCGCTGTTGCCCACCCAGCTTCTGGTCAGCACCAAACCAGTCAGACCCCAGAAGCACAGCATCCTTCCCCAGAAGCACAGCATCCTTCTACCTGATCCACAGGAGACAGCTGAAGCAATACAAGCAACACACAGCAGAAGTAAATTCCACAAGCCCAGTGAGGACCTAACAGTTAGCTGCACTTTGTCAGATCATTACCAATTAGGTCATCATACCAGAATGGGATTTACACACCTGTAATGATGACTGCATCTTTCATAGCACTAGTTACCAGTTAATGGACTCTTTAAACTTGTAAGCTACTTACACTGCTATTTCAGACCTAACCTAAAACATCAACATCTAGTTTTAATCCATCCTGGGTAACATTTGACTGAAAGAACAATCAGCATAGCAGAAACTGCAGTAAGTGGGCACTTCCTGAAATGGATTGCAAGAAAACAAATTGTCACTCCACATTTTTGTACCCTTTAAGCTATCAAAGTCTTATCACCATGGTATTTCAGCGTTTGATTAGCAGCTGTAGAGGAAAAAATAATTTTCTTTGGACCACATTTAGCAATTCCTAAGGACATATATATATATTTTTTTATTGAGGAATTATTAACAACAGCTATGTTACACCCCATAGGTTCTTTAAAAGTTTATGAAGACTTGACATCAGTGGCAGACCAATTTACAGCATGTTACAAGGGAAATAAACAGATCAGTAAACAGCAAGCACTGGATATTTTCAGTGAACGTTCTAGCCCCAGAAAACACAAGAACCATTTTTCTTGCACTGCAGTTTGTCCCAATACAGGCCTGTAAATTTACACAAAAGGCAAGACAATCCCAATCCAATCTTAAAATGTCTCAATCATTCAGTCTTTTTCCTTGACCTAACTTATCACTTATCTTCACAGCTCACAGCAGTTTCTCCAGGATGCTCTGTCTTAAATTTTTTATGAGATGGTTCTCCTGGGAGAAGAGACATGCAATGCTCTAAGGATCGCGCAATTTCATCAATTGTCCATTTGTCTTCATGAAGTGCATGCTCCTCTAGCGTAAATGGCCCATGTTTGGTTCGGGTCAGCTCTTGCATGCTGGCACAGGTAGAGAGTTCTACGGTAGAGGAGAAAAGAGACTTTAGAAGAAGTGCATGGACAAATTTAACTATTTGCAACTCGCTTAAAATGTACTTTTATATGTAGCCTTCCACATTATTCTGCTTAGTTTGAAAAGGCAGTTCGTGAAGATTCACCACTCATTTACATCTTCTTAAGTCTGAGGCAAGGAATTCCTTTGATTTCAGTAGATCTCCACTGCAGTAAGAGTTCAAAATCTGACAGAAAGTTGTCAGGAGGTTTTCCACATTTAAATCACAATGATGAGAGAGAAATAATGACATAAAATAAAAGCAGAACATTCTGTATTCAAGTGACTTAGAAGACCATGTGCTATTTTCCATGTTTTTGGACAAGCATTTGTCTGTGGTTTTCAACATTTTTATCCTGTGCCACTCATCAGGATAATATAAACTAAGACAAGGAAAAATTCAAAATACAAACAAATGCTATGATGGGTTAAATACAAGTAGGACAGAATTACGTAATGAGGGGTTACAAAAGATAACCCCTTTTGTTTGTCAGCAACTGGAACTGACTTGAAAGCGCACAAGTGTACTAAAATATTCTTGCCCATACTTGCAGATGCAGGGGGATTTTTACTGCATTTCATACTCTGAAAAAGCTGGGTAGACTTTATCTTGGTTTGTCTTTAAAGGACTGAACACAACCCAATATGCTCAGGAGAATCTCTGACTTGCCTAAGTACAAATAACAACATTGAAATTCATAGGACTCTCCCACATCACTTGGTTTCTTGATCTGCAAATGTATCACTTAAAAAACACTGAAATGGCCTATCTGTTCTCCATCATGCAGTTTGATATATAGGGCACAAGACAAATAAGCCTGTGAGCAAGCAACACCATTCACAGTAAAAGGAAAGGAGAAAGAAAACACTAGAAAAATCATCACAAATGAAGAAGTCTTTCCAGGAGATAGGGTTTATTATGTGCATGGTAATGTTCTGTGCAATCTGTTTTCAAAATGTGATGAATAATGTTTAAAAAGACAGTATCTTTCTTCTGCTTCTTCTCACCCTTTATCTGAGTTAGCTTTAACATATGGAGGAGAGAAAAAAAAATCCCACCTTGCCTTGCATTTTCTTGCTCAGTGTTATTCCTTGCTCCGTTTTTATCCCCCAGCCCCCAGGGTCCTCCAGCAATTATTTAGCCTTCGTTCCCTCATGCTCCCAAGGAAAATACCCCAGTATATAAAAGCAAGTGATAGCAGTACCAATCTGCAAAATAGCACGTCAGTCTGGTGGCCAGAGATATAAAAAGTTGCAAGATTTTTCTATAAACAGACACTTTCATTCCTTACACCATCACTTTTTTTTTTTCATGCCTACCTTTGCCAATGTCGCTGACCAGGCTCCTGACATAAAAGCCACCGCCGCATTCAACATCTGGAATGTTAATAGCGACATGGTAAACTGCCAGCACAATGTGAAATCTACTTTACATAGAGACCATGCTCCCAAACAAATGTAAAAATGCACTAAGCAAACAACCCAGTGATAAAATATTTATAGGATGCAACATCAATTATTCATCCTGTAACATATGTGCGGGTGAGATTGCTAAGCCAAGACAGGAGGGAAGGCAAATACAATGGCAACCGAACTAACTCACTAGAAATTAAGTACTTGCCATGGTATGTTAATAAATGCTTCAGTTTTATTCATTTTAAAGGTTTCAGATGGTTGTTTCGTATTTCTAATGATGAAACCAAATTATTTCAAGAATAGCCTAAACTGACTATCAATGCTTTTTTAAAATACTGCACGAGTAGCTCCAATAAAAGCTGCTGACATTTCAAAATTCACCTTTAACTTTCCCTGCTCTCTCAGCCCTTCCCTTCCCCCTCTGCCAGTGATGAGCTGCTAGTCACCCAACCATAAAGTAAGGCCTGAAGTAACACAGCACCGAGTTCTGTCGTTCATACCTGCTCATCATATAACATCTGGTCCACCGGAGGACTACGGGTCAAACAGGTAGTTCCTCAACGCAAAAGATTATCCTGACCTCACCTGCATCAAATATTTACAACAGTCTCTTTGGTTTATTTATTAAGGTGCTTCTTAATGTACTACCCATGCTTTTTCATGTATGACAGAAGGGTAGGATCCTGTCTCTGCAACCTAGACAGCCGTCTGACAGTAATTGATGGTGGCCCTTGATGAATTCAGATGCCAGCAGTCTGGGCACTGGGGCAAAGGAACGGGTCAGGTGAAGTAAGGAGACCTGAGAAAGGAGTAGTGAGCTGGAGGCTGCAAAATCATGGACAGATGCAAGTAATCTCCTGGCCAGCCTCTCAGAATTTTCCCTCACAGAAAAGATTACATATAATCAGCTTAACTTAAAACCAAATATGGCGCTTTTACTGCAAAATGAAAGTCTGTGCACACAGGCTCACACTAAAATAAGTAGCTGAGGGAAATGAAACCCATTTCAATATCTTAGTCTCATTCTGAGTGTAAATAAGCACCAACAAACAAACTGGGAGCATCGCTTTATATAATAATCTTTAGCCCTTACCCAGTGTGAACAGTGGTGGCTGGAACTGTTGGAGAGAGAGGCTGTACACTCTTACTGGCCGAGCTGGCTTTGCTTCAACTGCTTCTCCTCTCTTCATCAGGGTTGATAGCCTTTCTCCATCCTTCTTCAAAGCAGAATAGCTGATCAGATAGAGCATGGGAATGCGTTACACTATTGTAACAGAACAAGCTTCCCATCCTCCAGATCCTGTTAATATTGTCCAGCAGCCTACATTTTACCCTTCTAATCCTCTCTAAATGCTCACATACCAAAAAATAAAATAAAATAAAACCTAGCAAGTGCTTCTGAGATCTCCTGGACACAGAATAATCTAATTCACCAGTAGCTATGTAAACCAGAAAACAAAAGACGGTCCTCGATTTACCTCTTGCTGCACGGATTTAAAAGTGTTTCATCACTTAATCTGTAGTTTATGAGAACTAAGGGTTTCTACAAAGGGTACAACACGTGCAGCAAAGCAGCCTCTCACATTCTGCCACGCAGAAGCCTGCAGGACACACTCTGTTTCAGTACTGTGGTGGGGTGAGCACTGGGCATAGCTCAGGCAACACCCGTAATTCTGCCTTGCACCTTTACTCAGCAGAGAGCAGGGTCATTCCCTGAACAGCAACTGCCAAGTTACAGAGCCTTGTTCCAGGGTGTTTAGGACCACTGTAGAATTTAACAGAAAATAAATAAAAAATTCATTGATAACATGAAACTTCATCAAAGCTCCAACTCTGGCCCTGAAAAAAGACGACTGTAGAAAAAGCAAATAAGATCTTGCTCAAATTACCGGAGGGTAATTTGAAAAGGTCACACAAGCAGAACACCTACTGAATGGCTGACCTTACAGGGCTCACAGCGGAACCACAGTAACCGATCCATTGCAAATGCAAAGGAAAGCATGTTAGCTTAAATCACCAGAAAAGCCATCTGTCACAAGCTAAGCACTTGCATATTGCCAGTTACCATGGCTCACCTGACTAGAAGAAAGTTGTTAAGCTATGGAAGCTTAAATCACTAACAATTTATTCATACTCTAAGTTTTCAGAAAACTAATTTGCAGGCATTAAAGGAACTTCCGTGCTGATGTCATTAAGCCTTCCCCTACCCAATAAATAAAATTAAAGCCTTGAGGCTTTCCCTTTTAACTGTAAGACAGGACAGAACAATCCAAGCCCTGCAAAAGCTGCGTAAGACTGCTACTCTGTATTTACCAACAAAACAGACTCCAGGTCACCATTTGTGCTTGATGTACAAATCAGCATGACCTGCAGTTCCAAATGTTAAGCTCCTGGTTTTCTTTGCTTTTACCCTCTTGCCACAACACGTCTTTTTCATTTCTGACAGAACTGACTCCTGTTGGCAAGTCCTGACAGCTGAACACCGCTCCTGAGAGTTCTGAGTATCATGGAACTTACAGCGGAGGAACCTGCATTATGTCCCCTGTGAACTTCTGCAGCACATTTTCTAGATCTCTTTTTGTTACCTGGTCTGTAGAAAGAAAACAACAAGTATGTTAGCATCGGTTATTCACATGGCACCAACGGAACTGATCACGTTCTGCAAACAGATACAAAGAAGTGGTCCCTCTTGTCTGAATTTATATTGGATGAAAAATGCCAGAGATACAAAACAGAATGTAGGTAGGAGTGTGAATTATCACAAGGAGAATGGAACAAACAGTCCAAGGTGATTAAGATAGTCTGGACGCTTTCAGAAGGGCAAAAGTCCCTACACACACTGTTCTGCTTTGCAATTTTTCCTCCCTCGGGACTACAAATTCATTTTTCTTGGGAACTAGGCAAAACTACAAAACTTGTCCTAGTCTAATCTGTGTTAAAGGACTAAGAAGAATAAAATGCTCATCTAACATTGACCACTACTCTTAAGAGTACATAACTGTACTCATGGCAGAATTCCAACAGGTTACTAGCGAACAAAAGTACTGCAATATTTTTTTTCCTAGTGAAGAAAGACCGTATCTGGAACAACGTATTAAATTCCTCCATCGCATATCTAACCTGCAGATGCTCACAAATGTATGGTTACGTACTAAATAAGACAATTTTACTGAAGAAATCCTGTAAAAGAAAGTAACTGCTTTAGGAAATCTACTCTCTTGAGTACACCTACACGCCCGTCCCACTTTTATCAGAAGGCTATAACTGAAGTAGCTGGTTGTGCTGGTCCTTTGAAATACTACTCAACAGGGATGAGATTCATAATTAATTTGTTTAGAGTACAAACATAAGATCCGTAGTCAAAATGCCCTTCAGTAACCGTCTAGTCACGTGCCTCCTAAGTTATATTCTAGTGGTAGATTTGGCAGTGCTAGGCTAATGGTTGGACCTGATGATCTTGGAGGTCTTTCCACCCTATGTGATTCTGTAATTCTGTGATGTTATTCGTGTCCTTTAATTCTATGATGTTATTAGTTGTCACACAAAGTCAACAGCATCCTGGAACATAAATAAAATTAAATTATTTATTGCCCCTTCATCATGTTTTGGAGAAGACCTGTGCTTGCAGCCATTACAGAACAGCTGTACTTCATGCTGAAAGTAAAAAGGAAGAGTTTTCTTTCCACTGCGACTTTTGAAGATGGCAATGTGGCATCTCGCTTTGGCCAAGCACATTTTGCAGCCTTAGGAGCACATGCTGCCCGGAGGCGTTATTAACAGCAAGGTTGCAAGGCACACGGGTCAGTCAGGGATACTGAGAGAGAACAATGAACAGCAGAACATGGGGTAGGAATGACAAAATTGTTTGCACAGTAAGTCTGGATCAGCTTCTGAAGAGGCTCTTACATGGCTGTTTAAATCTGATAGCATTGCTGCAGTTTGGCAGTGCATCACATCAAAATTACACAGAAAAGTTAGCTTGACTCAACTCCAAGCCTGTGATCCTGTCTGCCTTCTTGCAAAACCCAGACTGTTTCAGGGTAGAATTTAGCATTTAATATCTAAGGGAAAAAAAATCCCCATGTGAGGAATGATGCATTAAGCCATTAACAAAGCTGTGCAGCGTGTTATCAAAGTAAATATTTATAGATGAGTTTGCTAAGATACAGAATAAATCATATTTGTCTTCTGTGATGCATCATAGCACAATCTGGTCAGTATTAAATTCTGAAAATCTCAAAATGTGCCCTTTTTTTTTTTTTTTCCTTCCAGCATGCACTGCCTTTGTGTTAATGGGCTGTACTGGATTCTTGCTCTTTCCTACAGCAAGCTGGTGCAGCTTTCACCCAGCTCTGTGATGAAGAAGAATGCCCTATTAATCCAGTCCCAAACAAACACTTTCACTATGTCTAAATCGTGTATTTGTCCCAGGCACCAGGCTGGACTCATGTTTCCGCAGAGCACACAGCCCTTTGCTGCCATTCAGCTCCCCGTGTCACCGGTCCTGCCCAGCAAAACCCTCTCCCTTCTGGCCCCGTGCCCACAGGTCTCCCTCCCCTGGCTGTGGGCTCGGGTCTAGTAGGTTAACAGCCTGTCTTGGCAGCAAGTTTCCAGCAGCATTTGCTCACAAGCCTCCATCAAGCAGGGAATGTGAACACGTTCATAAAGGCTAAATAGTTTTAGCTGTTCCAAAACGTTCCCTCCCCATTCTCCACTGCCTGAGAGTAAGGGGCAGAGAGGTTTCCGCAGGACTTATTTGTCACAGATCCCAATCACCCTTGCTACCAAGAACTAGCCTATTCTCCTCAGTAACCTAATTGCAAATGTCAGGTTTTGCTAGAAACTGGGATTAAACTGCACCTCTCTGCCCTTTCAGGGACAGACCGTTGCCTCATTTCACAATGATTCCAGTCTGGACTGTCTAGGTTTGGCCCATGGGATAACCCCATCCAAACCCCAGGAGTAAAGACAGCCCTAGCTTCAAACAAGATGACTGGAGCTGCTTTGTGTGCACAAATTGAAATACCTTTATTTCACACTGCTTTCTTTTTTTTTTTTTGTCTGCACAGGCCGTGCTTCTTCCAGTGCACTGTTCCCCATGATTCTACCAGCATCCCAAAGCACCCACAACTTCTGGTCTCCAAGGCTTCTATAAACATTTAGAATAACGTTTTCAGCTTCGAGCATGAACATTTTCAACAGTTATACTTCTAAACACTGGTAACTGTTGACCAATTTTCCCGCTGTAATCATAAAGGAAGGTAACTAAGTTACCAAACCAAAAGGTGCCAGCTGTGCCACAACTTCAAGAAGCCTCCACTGAAGGGGTGATCTTGCCCTGTGCTTGCTAACACCCGATACCAGAACAGAACGCAAGATCACAATAATTAACTGCGACAGTCCAAGGGAACTACAGCAAGTGGCCTCAGCTCAGTCTGGCAGCAATTGTCTGCAAACAGACAAGCAGAACGCTGAAAGGACTACATTTATTTATTTATTTATAAATTATTCAGGTAGCTCTATTAAACACATTTTAGCAGAATCAGCAGAAACCTGTAGAAAACCCTGAGAAATTCTGTTCTCCATGTCCGGATGCAGTCTGTGGGCAGCTGGGAGGAAGGGGGTTTCAGAATGCACATTCCTGAGCATAGTTGCAGAAGGGCTGCAAGTGTTGATTTCCTCAGAAAGCTTCAGAGTAACATTAAATCCTCGGTGCTTCCAAAGTCAGCATCCGATAGCCTGGGAGCTGTGTGAAGCCCTAAGTAAATCTCATGTGGAAATACAAGTTCTTTCTCTGCTAAGTAATAAACAAAAACTCTGGGAGGTTGAGGAGGGGTTAAACCCAAGCAGTTCTCTTCAACACATCCTTTGGTTGTGAGCAAGGGTAATGCACAACAGTTTGCTTTCCGAAGTGCTGTCCAGAGACACCTTGAGGACTAAAACGTAACACTTCCTTACAGCAGGCAGCTTTGTTCAGGCACTTTATCCTTGGGGTCCAGTGGAGTCATTCAGGAGGAGTTTAAAACATCTTGCAGGCTGCTTTACTGCCCTCTCCCTGCATTAAGTCCCAGCCCTGGATTCTGCTGGTATTGCAGGATTTGTATTCCCTAGCAGATGCTCACCATCTCCCAGGATCCCTCTAGGTGTCGAGGAAAGCTGAAATTGGTTTCAAATACCTGCTGTGTATGTTTCTAGAGTGGCAATTAAGATTAAGAATTGGTGTGCCACCCAGAAAGCCAAGCTGCTTTGGAGAAGGTGCTGGATAAGAACAGAAATACCTGCTTTATGGAAGATGAGGAAGGAAGAAGATATAAAATATATAGGTAGCATGCAGAAAGAAGGAGTACACATTCTCTATTCCTTCTTTATTAGGCATTCAACTCTGATTTGCAGACATATTGAAAGTAACTGAGGCCACTTTGATGAGAAATCCTTTCAGCAGTCAGCTTCAGCAGAAGGAAGCTTTGTCCCCTACCCAGTACTGTACTGCCCCAGCAACGCCAACGCTTCCCGTCATGAAACTGCACAATGAGATGGATCATGGGATTGATCTCAGTTTTAAAAGGATAAGCACCTCAAAAAAGTGGTTATTTTTAACCTAAATCAGTTCCCCGAGCTTACTTGCCATACAGTATAACAAAAAACTAAAGAAGCATCCTAACAGAGGAGGTGGTGCAGAGGTAGGAAACTACTGTAGCAGAAGCTGCCAGTGGAAGAAATGCTCGTGCAAACACTGAATTCTGTCTGCCATAAGCAAACACAATTAAAAAGCAAGACTAATGTTTCATGAAACTTCTTTTTCTTAAATTGACTATGGGAATTTCATCGATTTGAAATGAATACTCAGTGCAGCCACAGCATTCCACGTTGACAGGTATACAGAACCAGGGAAGCGTCCACCAGCATCACCAGATGTTGGCTATTAGCAACTCTAATACCACACAGATGCTTAGGCCTTTAGAAGCTTAGGGAGAAACTCAGAATGAGATCCTGAGGCAGAAGCGAATGATTCAACATCTCTGAATAGCACTGCCTAGTAAATAACACAATTTAGAATGATCCATCAGGTTAAAGGTGCACAAGAAACTCATCCTTGGCTGCCTCACGCAAAAAGAAAGACTACAAAAGAAAGGAGGTTGGGGGTGGGGAGTGGAATCCAGACTACCTTTTCATCATACTATTAAAAAAAGAAGATAATTTACTTCATGTGCTCATAGCTAGGTACCACAAACAGTGCCGGACCTATACGAGTTGCTAAGCAACCAGTTCCCTATTGCTTTTTTTTTTTTTTTCCCCAAGGTTGTGAAAGAACTAATGGCAAACATATTTGGTGTGTCCCTGTTTGGTCCCATGGTGTTTCTAAGACAGCCCAGGTAGCGTGACATGTCCACTCCGACACAGTTGCTGTCAGGATTAAGCAGAAACCTTAAACCCTTGCACTATGCTCTGTGGGTCAGAACATTTCCTTTATTAGGGCAGAAGCTGGAAGCAAGAGCAAGATTTAGTAGGTGAATATATGCAGAGGGTAGTTTATGCCATCCTCATTTTGCACTGAGCAGTCTGTAGTTAACCAGACATCCTGGAGAGAAGATCTAAGAGCTTTATTCCTCCACTGGCCTTGAAGGGTGTTACTGAAAGAGCATTCATGAGACTACACACACAGATGAAAATTTTACTGGACACAGCATGCCATTTGTCAGCCTGTTAAAGATTTAAGACGACACAGTCCTGCCCAATTCTATTTTCTCCCCTCCCAGTCTAGTGTCTGCTTTGGTTTTTTTCCCCAACAGAAATGAACACTTGTACTGGGCAGAATTGCACGAAGCTGGACTGAATCATATGAGCACTGAAGTTGAAGATGAAATAATCTTAGTTTGATTTCACATTTAAATTTAATTCACACAGTCTCAAACATCTTTTCCACTTTTCTCTGATAGAGACCATTTATGCCTTCAAATAACATCAAGCGTATTGATTCATTTATGATTACCGTAAGGTTTTTCTTCAGTTACTTTTCCTGTAGCATCCAACGTATCAGTCGCTTTGCCTAGTAGCCCAATGGCAGTGTACTTCTGGGAACGAAAAAAGAGAGATTAATGAGTCAGGTCTTCAGCTTTTCTAGTGTTCACTTGGATTGGTTTTGTTTTTATATTACTTCAAAACAACAAGGACTCCAAACGAGACCAGGAAGAACACTAACTGTGAGTAAGCTGAAGGAACGACGATAAGACAGGGAACTCAGAAGAAATTAAATCCTGCATTACATGGGGCTATGACTTTTAGAAACCCGAGGAGGAAGAAAGTAATCTGATTTTCCCTATAGATACATCAATACCGTAAAGAATATAGTGTTAAAAATCAAAGTCCCTGTGGGGTGGCATAAGTCACTGTTTAAGCAAGGCACACAGAGTACCTTTCATGCAGTTTTGCTGTTTCTTTACCATCTTAAAAAACAAACAAATGAAACAAAACACACAAAGAACTTGACTTGTGAAAGCAAAACACCCACTTCCAAAGCAAAGCATTACAACAGCTCAGCCAAGAAATGCAGTGACACACAATAGCCCAGAGCTAGAAGAGCTGTGAACATCTGGAAGCTGGTGCAGACGTTGTGACTAGCACATGGAGTGCAAGGCCACTGAGTGACATCTCTGCTTGTCATGGGATCGCAGGATATTTCCCTTCCAGGGTTTTTCCTTAAACAGTTCTTGTCGAAATAACTCTCTAGAATGTGTGTTTGTAGCTTACAAGAAGGAATTACCGTGTTCCCAGGCCAGTGGCTCTTGTCTGTACTGCATTTTACCTGCGTCCTCCTTTTCCACACTTTCACCCCAAGTGCTGCCAGGCTGTGGGCATAAGGCAGAATCTGCTGAAGCTGACAGAAAGCTTCCCATGAACCAGCTGCCCATCAGACTCATTCCGTACAATGAGTTTGGGTCAAGTTTGGAGATCTTTTCATACCTGAAGGTCTGTGCTTTGAACTATCCCCCTTCCTTACATTTCCCTCAGCCATATGCCAAGCATTTCAATAGCCTAGAAGAGAAAAATCAAGGCTAACTCCCTGTTACGGCTTCAATTAACTTCTTCCCAATTGAGTTAATAAAAATTTGAATCAGGTCACGAAAAGATGCACCTTCCAGAACCTGGCTGACCAAAAATCTCCTGGCATGCATCCAAGCACGCATCAGCACTAACATTTTACTCTTTGATGCAATTCATCCTTTTTCATATACTCGGAAAGAATAAACAAGTTTAAATAATAACAGTGTAGGAATATAAATCACGGCTACAGAAAGGGACTACTAAGACCTGTCCTGATTTTGTTCTGTGTGACAACCTGCCACTTGAATGCATTTCTTCAAGCAACTGCCATGAAATGGGAACAGCAGAAATAGTTGGACAAAAGGCAGCGGAGTGCAAACTTCAATATAAAAATAGCTGTAGCCTTAATGTGGTAAGCAAAGAAAACTTATTTCCCTGCAATAATGTGCTGCAAAATTAGGCATTAAAGAATTTTATTTTCTTTTTTTTTTTTTTAAGTTTACTTTCTTCTGGGAAACATGGTAAAGAAAAGGGAGGAATGGATGAAGGCTGCTCCACAATAAATATTTATATCAATTTTGCAGTACATCATCTGCTTTTAGAACCATAAAATTGCTTGCTCTCAGAGACATTTAATGATCTAGTTCTTAACTTTTAATAGCCAGTTAGAAAGAGACACTATTCAGCAGTTATTTCTAGAGGTTACTAAAAAACGTGAGTAGATCTTAATTCTAACATGATGAATGATCTTAGCAGTTCAGTAAAACTTGAAGTCTGAAAACTTTAAATCCCTCCACATCAGGCACTTCTAAAGGGAAGTACTGATGCTTCTTCACTCTGAATGCAGTTCTTCCTCCTAATTCTGTTTGTGGCTATGTTGCTTCAGGCTGTCTATTCTAATGACAAGCTTTATTTGACCTCCCTGCAAGGGAGAAATAATATCATGTGTTCATATGTAAACACAAACTGTAGGAACTACACGATCCAGAGCTCCACACTCGACTTGCCCTTTAGTTTCCGCAAAAAGAGCATAAAGCCATCTTTAAAAAGCCATCCCAAAAGAAAATCCTTAAAAACTGGTTACAAATTGCCACTCCTTAGAGAAGCCTTTAAAGAGTCACAAAAGCAGACTCAAGACAGAAACGCAATAATCCACTAAGAAGGCTGTAACAGGGCAGCAAGAATTACAGTTGGTTTACGGATCAGTCCCTGAAGTGCCCTTGGAAATCTACAATTATACATCATAATTCCTACTAGGCACTTAGTAGGGTTTACTTCTCCTTTTTAGTGACTGGGACCCAGAGCTTGTAGAAGATGAGTCTCGATTTAATCTGTTGCTCCTCTTATTTTGTGTCAAAATTCAGCATTAACTCTCCTTAGCCTCTACCTCGTGCTGCCCTGGGAAGCGCCCAACGGATTGTGAGTCATTTAATAAGTGTTTGGTGACCTCTCCTCACCTGTGTCGGCAATCATTTCTTTCTTCCAGTTTTATAAAATAAATCTGGCAACATTCTTCCTGTACTCAAAGTACAAATCACTGCAGAACACGGACAGCAACAGCTCACAACCACACTGACTGCAACCCACACACCCAGCAGCAACGGAAAAGCACAGCAGTATCTCAGGAAAAGCCCAACAGATCCAGACCATGACAGGAACATCCCAGTATGAGCAGCTCGTCAGAGCATGGTCTGCCAGCTGACAGCCCCAACATCTCTGCCCCCTGCTTTCTCAAGTGACCAAGACCCAAATCATTTAAAGACTGAAACCAGCACCTCAGCTCCCTGTGGGGCCCTACGATGTGTAGGATGTGTAGGATCCTGCAAATGTAGCATGTTGAAAGACAAAGCGCTCCCAGTCACAACTTGCACGCGCTGCAGCACCGGGCATTAATTTCAACTTGTGATGATGTGAATGGCCCCAGAGCAGCCTCCCAACCATCAGAACAGCACGACCCCGAGGGGATGCAGACCTTCACACAACATTCATGCACTGGAGAACGGTTACACCTCTCTGCTGCCTGCAAAACATTTTTCTTGACGTTATGACAACTGCAACAAGAGGCAGCAAAGTGATCAGAAGCCCTCAAGTACCAGCAACTCTTTCATCCACACTAGTGAGAAGACGACCCCAAGGTGAGGTCAACCTTGGGGTTGACAAACTGCTGCACTCCAACAAGGACGATATCATGAGGAAACTGTCCTGCAGCCTCCGGGATATGCATGGTGCTGCAGCCCCAACAAGGCCAGAAAGATGGGGAAGTGCTTTGGTAGCCATATGGCTGCTACCACACTTGTGACCAGGAAGAAACACCATAAAAACAGTACCGGAGAAAAATGGGACCACTGGAACCCTTAAGAAACAACTTACAAACCCTCCCGTAAAGCTGAAAGATCACGGGAGGAGAGATTTTGTTTTAGTCACAACTGTAGGCACAATCAAAATTCTCACAGTCAATAAACATGATGCTCACAATCATGTTTTAGGAAGAGAAAAAGCTAGCATTTGGCTTTTTGATTTCAAATCCAATTTAAGAGAAATCCTGATACTAGCTGGGAGGAGAACGAAACTATAAACATAAAAAGAGAGAAATTACAGGACTTTATCAGTGCACATATTTAACTGTGGGAGGAGAAAGGAGGAGGAGGAGGAGGAGAAAAAGGAGGAGGAGGAGGAATCCTCTCCTGTTTGAGGGTTCCTGCAGCCAGCAAGCTATTAGCTGCACAGCCCGCCCAGAGGCTGAAGCCCCTGGGCTGCCTGCCAGGCACGTCTGCCCCACTTATCAGTGCAAGTGCCAGACAGACCATGGAACGGAACTTCTCCATTTTCATTGTTAATATATCAAAGGGTAGTGTGGTTTTTTTTTGTTGTTTATTTGTTTGGCAAGAAGCCAGATAGATGAAATCCTGAATTATAACATGTTTAAAAGCTTTTTTCCAACATGGAAAAGCAACGCTTTGGAGGAGCTAGACAGCAGCACACGTAATGATGAATTAAGGTCACCAGTAGCTGTCAGGAAGATTTTAAGATGGCTCCCATTGCTAGAAGTTCCCAGCAAAGCAAGCTCCCTGAAGAGGCAGTTCCTAAGAGTTCACCCAAGGATGACCCATTTTCTAATCACAGCAGCAACCGAACGCAGAAGTGTAAAAGGAAAGGAAAGATCCCAGCCCCTGTGCAGGAGGCTGAAAGCCAGGAAGGAGAAGCCACAGCTGATAGAAAGTCAATTTATGCAAAGTGATGCCTGCATGGGGCTGACAAGTTTGAGAGAACACACACAAAAATCAACAAAAGTAAATAAATAATGATGAAGAAAAAAGCAGTCTAGGGAACCTGAAAGAAACCAGAGGGAGCACCCAGCAGGCAAACACGGATTGGAATTACTGCTCCCGTGCCTAATCCATTCAATCTATGCACCTGGTGCAAGCAGTTACATTTTTGTAAACTCAGGCCAAGGAAGCCTTCAGCTCTCAGTTTTACGCCGACATTCAGTTTGTATGCAATCATTTCTGAAGCACGACTCAGATGCTCCGGCTTTACGAGTTGCATAACTGGTGTTGGCTGTTTGTGTAACATCAGCAGTGACCAATGGCCTCCCGCATGCTAATCATCCACCAAAACAGACGAGTACATGGGGTAGACAAATAAGCTGGAAAAAAAAACAAGAGGGTTGCCATAGTTTCAATTATTTTCCAAAACAAAGCACTCTCACTAAGTAGATTCTAATGTATTAAAAACAAAGAGCCCTAATCTCTTAAAAGCAGGTTGCATGGGGGGAAAATTAAGACTGCAGGATTAGGGAGGAGTTCCATATTTTATGATAGAGCAAATTCAAAATTAACGAACACCAAACACGTCCTCTTAACACACACAAAAAAAACTTTCCTCGCCCATTCATTTTTCTCCCAAAAGAAAAAGCTGACTTTGTGCTAAGCCTGCACTAAATTTTATTTACTGCTGGATGCTGTAATTGTACTGTCATTGCTGAAGAACTATCTGATCTTTACTCTTGGACTAACAGGATTTTCTGACCTCTTATGTCAGCTTATTTAAGAAGTTCAAGCACACAGGGTGACTGGACTTTCAAAGTGAAGGACTTGAACCACCTGCAGTAGGAGAGCCCACAAAAGATACCTTACCTGCAGCTCAGAGAAACCTTAAGGCAGTAACCAAAGACAGCAGCAAGTTCTGGTGTTGGAGGGAAGGAAAGGGAGAAAAACGAAACCAATAATAATTAAAAATAATACTAATAATCCCAACAGGAACAGGAACACTAGGTCACCCCAGATGGCACCATGGCCCTGTGTCACTTGTAAATGCAACACAGACTCATAATACCAACAGGAGGTGCAGGCTGATGGGCAAAAGCAGCTGCTTGCAAACCACAGGCTATTTATTCAAACCTTTCTGACACTTGCTGCTTGTGGAACCTACCACACAGCAAAATATCTCAAGTCGGCTCTTAAATGTGGTCTTCAGCACCTGTTTTTGTTGTTTTGGGTTTTTTTAACACCTGTTTCCTCATTCTGCCAACTAGCACCTACACCACAGAGCAGACAAAATAAACCAAGCCAACCTCCACCTCCTAGCCAAGAAACAGTTTTAAGAAAATTCATAATTCTTTGCCCAGAGATAAGACAGTCCCTCCAGGGGGTGGGAAGACTTTAGACATAGATAGAACTGAAAGCCTTTAAGTGAATCCAACGACACTGCTAGGCTTAAGATGCTCTAAGTTCTACAATGCAGAGCTAAGAGCATCTCCACGGTACTAGAAGAAGCACTACAGAAAACAATGTGGAATGGCTAGTTTAATCCTGTTAACATTTTTTTTTTCCATCCCTATGATTTTGACTAGGAAAAAAATAATCTTGCCATCTTGCAGCCTTGGTTTGGGTTTTCATTTTTGTTTGTTTGCCCGTTTTTTGGTTTTTTGAATGAACGAGTAAATGAATGCAAGGCGGACCTGTACATGCAGCACAGACACACACAATTACAGAAAGGTCAAGAGAAAAGAGGGCTACACTGACCTCGTGAAAAAAAGCACATTCCAGCATGCTCTTGAAATATTCTGCATTTTTGGAGGAAAGAGCTTCCAGAGCACAATAGGTGCAGTCTACTCGATATTTCCAACAGTTTAAAAAAAAAAAAAAAAGTGTGAATATTAATAGAGCATGAAGCTGAGCTATTAATAGATTAGGCCTCTGGGGTTAACATAAAAGAGACTCGAGCAATACACAGCATGTTAAGCCAGCTTATTAATGGTACTGCAGCAGGAAAGCTTCTATATATACTATCTAACAGCTTCTTCTACAACTGTGTTTTGGGGACACTGGGTAGGTAAGGAAAGAACAGATATTCAGATCAGCCTCTTTTTGTGATTTTTTTAGGGTGAAAAACAGGTTACAAATGTGCTGTGTTTTGAAGTAACGGGTCACTGAAGATGACACCAGTGTGCATACATGGAAAGGCCACATTAGGACCATTTTTATCCAGCTAACACTCCAGCCCTTCCTGATTTCTGCATCCTACACTGTGCATGCTTAACATTCTCTCAGTGCACAGACACCACTTCAAGTTTTGCTAACACCTTCTGCACATTCTCAAAACACATCAAAACCAACAGAATTCATGCAGCTTCCTAGCCTTCATTTTTTGTAACCAAGTAAGGAGGAAGACCATACTTTCATTAACTGACATTGATCTCTAGTTAACTATCTTGATACGTTCAGGGAACAAACAATTCATTATCAGTAACATACAGTGATACACACAGATCAGAAACCCGTGCCAAATGTACATAACCAGTGATGGTCTCTGGTACGCGGGCACAGTATGACAACTGAACACTTCGGTTCTGCAAAAATTCTCAGGTTTCAGTAGTAGTTAAAACAAAAGGCGAACAGTGTCATAGCAGTACCTGGATATAGCTGTCATGGACTACAGACATAAGTAGGACAAGTTTTAGTAACAGAGATAACATCTTGCACCTAAGAGTTCCTTATCTGTTTTGCACAACTCCGTAACAAATACGACGTAACAGGAATGGCAGGAGTTCTCTGTCCTGAATGTGTATTTCAGGAATGTAATATACTTTACCAAACACACAAAAATGGTAACTAAATGGATGAAATTAAGCAACCACTACATGTCAGGATGAATCACCTACCCCGTCTACGAGGGCTGAAACACATCCATCCGCCTGTGGGTTAACATCACTCATAAAACAATCACTCCATCTCTGATCTGCCAGTCCTGTTCCTCAAGGGAAACCTATAAAACACCTTTCAAAACAAGCCTGGGAACTAAAATTCATAACTCCGCTGGGCTCAGAAAAAAAACACGAGCTCAATAGAGATATTGGATTTATGGCACAGTATAACGTTACCTCACACTAACCCCCTCACATTCCACAATGAATAATATACCAGGCTCTCTCTTTCCCCTAGGAGATAACCTTATCTCTTTCTTTCCTCTCCTACCTTCCCTGTAAGGAAACAATAATTTCCTTGGGCTTGAACAGAGGCAAAGCAATGACATTTTATGTAGCTACAATCCATTTTGCTTAAGTGAGCGGGTCACATACAGCACTCTTTTTTGTTACTTCTCCCATCCCAAAACCAACAGAAATTCCGTCAGACCCTTGCTTAATGTGGATGGCACACCACAAACAAAGAGGTGTGAGAACGAAAGGGCACGAACCGTGGAGTGAAAAACGAGAAGGTGCTGGAGATGAAAAATTTCCTAGGGAAAGTGCTAAAGAGCAAACTATCCAGTTTTACTTGGATTCCTCACAACAAATATAGATAGCTGGATGTGAGAGCAGTGCAATTTGGAGGCAGAACATCAGCTAAAACCATGGTGTTTTACCCAGCTGAACTCCACCACAACTGCCCTCTCACTGCCCTTCCTCAAAGGGAAAGGGAGAGAAAATATGATGGAAAGGGCTCAAGGGTTGAGATAAGGACAGGGAGATCACTCACCAAGTATCGTCACAGGCAAAACAGACTCAGAGCTGGGAGATTAGTAGAATTTATTGCCTATTACTAACAAGCTAGAGCTTGAGAAACAAAGGAAAAACCAAAACCACCTTTCCCCCTCTCCCGCCTCCTTCCCTTGAGCAATGCAGGTGAACAGGGAATGTGGCTGCAGTCAGTCCCTGACACTTTGTCTCCACCCCTCCTTCACGGTCCCTCTCTGCCCCTGCTCCATGTGGGTTCTCTCCCACGGGATGCCGTCCTTCCCGAACTGATCCTGTGGGGGCTGCCCACAGGCAGCAGCTCTTCAAGAACTGCCCCAGCACAGGTCCCCCATGGGCGCCAGCTCCCCCCATGCCCCCTGCTCCTGCGTGAGCTCCTCTCCCCGGGCTGCAGCTCCGGCCCGGGGCCTGCTCCTGCGGGGGCTCTCCATGGGCCGCAGCCTCCTCCAGGCCACATCCACCTGCTCCAGCGGGGGCTCCTCCATGGGCTGCAGCGTGGAGATCTGCTCCGTGTGGGACCCATGGGCTGCAGGGGGACAGCCTGCTCCACCAGGGGCCTCTCCACAGGCCACAGGGGAACTGCTGCTGCCTGCCTGGAGCACCTCCTGCCCTCCAGCTGCACTGACCTGGGGGCTGCAGGGCTGCTTCTCACTCCTCACTCTCCCAGCTTCTGTTGTGCATCTTTTTTTTTTTTTTCCCCTTTCTTCAATCTGCTCTCACAGAACACAGACAACACTGCTTATTGGCTCGGCTCTGTGGTGGGTCCCTTTGGAGCTGGCTGAAACTGGCCCTTATCTAACATGGGGCAGCTGCAGGGCTCTGCTCACAGAGGCCACCCCTGCGGCCCCCACTGCCAAAGCCTTGCCACATAAACCTGATACACACAGGTGAATAGAAGCAAGATAGGATCTGAAGACTCATCATGCAAGCAATAGCAATCCCCCAGCCTTCTTGACTGGAAGCCTGGTTGATAAAGAATCCTGCTACCTCACATGGGATAGAAGTTGTTTTCTTAATCCATTTTATTACAGGAAGCAATAGAACATCCCATCTATATGGAATAGTCCTGGGGTCTTACCTGTCTTTACTGCCTGCCCAGCCAGAACAGTTGGTGTACCATGGTCACAACCATTAACCACTTTTTCCTTCAGAAGTGATCTAAAAGATACTTACTTCGCTAAACTCTAAACAGATCAGAAATTACATTTAATTTTAGAACCCACGGCTTCTGTTTTAGACCTGAGAAAGTACTTGCACGTTCAAATGCCTAGCTTTCCTTACTACACCAATAAAACTAATAAAATACAAAATAAAAAATGCTACCACTACTCACAAGCTCACCCTTCCAAAAGAATGTTAAAAACACCAGAATATGAAAAAGAAAACAGTGCACTCATCACTACGCACTGTATGAATAAATAGTTTTGACTTTACCAGCTCCAAAAGAAAGCATAAAGAAGCAAAGAGCTCAGCTGGTGATACTGTCGAGAAATCTTTTAATATTAAAAATAAGAGCACACACCACCAAGAGCATCCCTCAGAAGGAAAGTCAGATCACTTTTCTTGCACTCATAATTCAAGTATATGAACTGGAGCACAAACTGCTTTAGAAATACATTTTAAAAGAAAATAAAAGGCTCTTTAAAAAGAAAGGATTTCATAAGATATAGCACTCATGGTATGCATATTAATGTGCAGACTCACAAGTGTTGGCAGAAGAAGAGAGTTCTCAGAGATCCTGAGTTCTTATAAATCTCAGGAAAATAGGGAGATAGAGGAAACAAATCTATTCCAGCTTCCACTAAGAAAAAGGCCCCAGGGGGAGCCCCACTGTATTATTGGATACCAAGGAGTCCACAAGGGGCTTTGGTGTCTAACGAGCTGTAAACAAATGAAGTCACAAGAAAAGGCTTCATTAGTTCTGCTCCTTATAGAACTACTAGATGTTCTTTTTAATGCATTATTAATTCATTGAACTCATTGCATTAAGATGGAAGTTAAGGACTAAATTCAAAAAGAAAAAAAAAAAGAACTCAGAGAAAGCTAGCAATCTTTATGTTTGAGAAGCTAAGGGATACAAATTAAAGCCTAATGTTTTAGGACAGTAAGGTAATCACAGGAGGTAAAGCAACAACCTTCTTTATGGACATTTTGTTCTGCAGCATCTGGTCCCAACCCTCTAGAGGAACAATCCTGCAATATATGAATTCTAAACCAGGTATCACACTGCAAGAAGCAACTTACATGTCCCCAAAATTCTCAGAAGCGATGTGAAAACAACTCTTCCACGGGATACAAGTGTGAATGCCAAGTTTTGAGACCTGATCACTGGACTCATTTCCCATCTAGGATTCACAGAAACTCCAGGTAGGCCAATTATAATAAATCTAAGTTGCCACATATCAGGTAAGTGATGTATCCTTATTCTGCCCATAATTTCTTTTTCTCTTTCTAGTGCTTGTATTGACCTGGATTTAGTGTTTTACTCCACCCAGTGATTTTTATTTATTTATTTTTTGGATAGCGTTTCATTCTGGAGAAGCCAGAACTTCTGAGATTACATTTTCTGTTTTAAATAGCTCCTGCCCAATCTTGCGCAAGCATCGCCGTGTACTCAAGCAATTCCCTTCGTATCACTGAGCTGTGGAGGTTTCAGATTATAAACAGACCATGACATGAAGCCGCATCCTCAGATAAAAACAAAACTTTCTGCTTTCTGCTCATCAGGAGGCAACGATTTCAATCACAGTTAGATGGATAGCCAAGTCCCGGCCTCATTCACACTTGTAGGACTCAAATAAAACTCTTAGGGTGAGCCCAGATGTTATCTCACTGAAAAATATGCAAATTAAGCATGGAATTGAAGCATAAAAGTTTAAATTATCCTGTTTTATCCTAACTAAAAATAAATGCTGCATGTGTTGGAAGACATCTCCTCCCAATGGAAAGCATTAGAATAATGAAGACTTTCATTACTTAATGCTATTTTTCCCCTCCTGTAATGTAGTCTGTTTCTACATTATAGCACATTCTAGGAGATCAGAGGTTTTAAAATAGCATTACCATTTGGGAAAATGTACTACTAACGAGCATTCTCTAACCTCTTCACCCTCCCCAAAAAGTCATTTCTATTACTGTGTTTGAGAGAGACAAGTCACCCACAAGACTGAGCACTTGAAAAACAGTTTACCATAATAGTAAAAATTGGTCCACCCCAATTCTATTCACTTTACCAGTGAAACAAGAAATGGTAGAATGAGAAACTATCTTTATTTTGCAAACACAATAAAACAATTTATCTCAAAACAATGCAGTGTGAAAAGTCCAAGCAAGACCAAGTCCAAGTCCTAGCACATAAGATGGAAAAGTGATTTTCCTATGGAACACGTATTAAATGCTCAGTATTTACATTCCAGATCCAAGAGGATTCAGCTTCTCCCCCTCACTTGGAACATTTGAAACAAAATAAAGCAAACAAACAAAACCTAAGCCAGCTTGGACATATTTTTATTTCTGGATAAATACTAAGAATTCAATGAGATCTGGAACACTAAGAAGGTATTGCCCTTGGCTACACATCTTTATTTGTTTTGAGTTACTACATAAGGAGGTCAAACTGACAGAGCACCAGTGGAGAACAAGATTTACAGAGGAAGAGTAACACTCCTTGTATAATATGTACAAGTTGCAAATTGAGTGATAATGTTCATAGCTGCCACACAGAGTCAGGAAAGTTTCACACAATGTTTGGGAAAAAAAAAATCTGAAATAGTCCAATCTCTGGCAGAGCCACCATATGGAGTTTACTGCAGTAACATACGTTTTGGCCACTCAGCATAGCTCTGCTGCCAACAATGATAGACTGAACTATTTCTTTACAAGATGCATTCCTATAAAGAAACAGAAAATCCTAACCAGAGAAGCTCAGCCAGTTCAGCTGAATCTTTATAGTAATAAACAAAATAAAAGAAAAACATCACACCCTTCAGCATACACTTTAGCACCTACAATGGTAAAAAGATCAGAGTATAAAATTGTAATACATGGCACGGGATGCAAAAAATGTCAAAGGTATTTAGACAGTCATGTAGTTATCTGTATCGTCTCTCACTACATTATGAGCCTTTACTTTGGGTGAAACCCAAAAAGGCAGGTATCTGCAGCAAATCCTTCAACTTCCTTAAGCTTCCTTTCCTGAGTTACTGCGTGCCCAATTTATCAAAGCATAAACAGAAAATAAGAAAGCAGAGGCAGACAAGCTCCAAACGAAGGCTTATGACTGTCAGGCCATCTGGCACAGATGCTAGCTGCCTCGCTCCCTCTGCCACATCAGAGCATATGAATGGTTCCTGTGGAAGAGCAGATCTGCTGTAAGGATGTATCTTTACTTGCCTCATTATATCATGTGCCTGCAGCCCCTCCAGTCTAAGGCCAGGTGAGAGCTGATGGATCCGGCTGAGGCAGCTTTCTGAACTGCCCCCACTGCCTGTTTCTCCCCTGTGTTCCCTTCCCTTGTCCTGTAGCAGCAGCTCTAAGCCTTCTTGAGCTAGCTGGGTACAACATTCAGATAGATGGCTGCAGGATGGCAAAGTCAGCAAGGAGCTCTTCTGCCAAAACAGTAGGAACTGCCTCATCCACCACAGCTGTTTCCTCTGAGCATCAACTTAAGAGATTCTTGAATTGCTTTAGGTGTTTTCAGATCAAGATTTTTCCCACACATTTAGCTACGAAGATGTAACTGAATTATCTCAAAGCTTTGCTTTAACTTAAATACTTAGATATTCTTTAAAGGGATATATCATGTGGTAAAAGGTTAGAACTTCCATGCTGAAATGCTTTAAAAAAATCATTTCCTAATGAGGGTTGGAAACTCACTTCTACAACTGGAGGGCTGTGCTTCCCTCTTCCCAGAGGTTAGAGCAGCTGTGCCAGAGGGCAGGAGGATACAAAAACTTTGGTGAAACACCTCAGTGGGACAGATATTTAAAATATTATATGAATACATATGGAGATATGCAGAGTAATGCTGCCTCAATAGGAAAGCGCAAGGTTTAAGTGCTTCTGGGCACTGCTGAACTGGTAGTTAAACAGCCAACTAAACAAGAGCCTTTAAATTTTATCAAGTTTTTAACAACATGAGGGTAGAGAAGCTGCTAGGAAAGAAGCATTCAGTGTTGTAGTGTGCTTCCTCCTGGATGCTTTGGGGTTTTGGCCTCTCAACTGCAAGAAACATTAGCAAGTGAGCACTGGTCAGATTGCATAAGAAACTATGGAGCTGCCTTTAGTTAAATTGCTTTTTTTTTTTTCTTGAAATTGCAAAGACTAAAATTGCACTTATTTTTTTTCTATTCAAATGTCTGTTCTAATCCCAGATTAATTTTAATTCAGTTTTGCTTAGTCAATGAGAGAAATGTAATGTTCAGGATTTCAGAGACAGAAGCCTGTGATTTGTAAGAAATGCCATGTCTGAAGAGTTCAGAACATATATACTGGATTTATTACCTAACTCCTTACACTTCAACTGTAAACCCAGCTCCAGCTGTTTACTGTATGTTTTAAAACATAAAAGATTGAAATCGGGTCCTATCTATCAACACAAGCCCATTTCAGTCAGTTGAGAGACTGACAGAGTGCACAGGAAGTTTTGTGCCAATCTCTACAGCTACAGCTTTTTATCCTGCTTGTATTCTCTTCTGTCAAAGTATTTTCCTTTGAGCTGAACTGAGGATTATCAATCAAATTTTACCTCAATTTATCACTTCAACACCTATAAACAGCTTAAGTGATCAGACCAGAAGAGAATGGGAAAATAGCAGAATAAAATGCATTAGAAAGGCTATCAATTTGCTGAGCCCTCTCTATTGACTTTCCCTGAGTACAAGATGAAATCTGGTAGGCTTAATTGATTTCTGCATCTTTCATTCTTACCTAAACTTCTAATGTAAAAATAACAGCTAAAACCACGGGATTTTACTTGCAAAGAAAGAATCAACACTGGTAGGTTATTCCTGGAGTACATGCACCTCTTTGTGTAAGTAACACCTCCAGTCTGGAGTGCACTCACCAAAGATGTCGTGCAAATAATCAAAAGCAGCAATGAACAAGATTTCTGTCTGTCGAGGCTCCAGTCTGGACTAACTCATGCAGCCAGAGGGCTTTTGTTACCTGTAGCTCCTTACCTGTGCCTGTCCACGTGTTTGTAAGTCACCTGTCTGACACAGAATGTGGAGTGAAAGCTACTATCACCTACACAAAACATACTTAATTCCAAGGGGTACCTCTTAAGGTCTTGTTGCATTTAAGAAGAGAGAAAAGAAACAAAGACCATCTGTTACTGCCAGGTGACCAATAGTTACGTTATCTACGCACAAGGAAATCAAACAAAAACTGAACGAGCACACACAATTACATTCCAAAAGCATCCCTTACGGTGCCATCTTCATTACAGGTTCTCAATTTTTTTTCTTTGTTGAAAACACTGAAACATTATAGAAATCTTCTTGTAAAATAGGAATGTGTTTTCCTAAAGAATGTTAATAAAGACCAAAGACAAACAAAGTCTTAAATGACCGGTCTAGATGTAAGAGCCTCAATATCAAATTTCTGTCCAAACGCCAAAAGGAACAGAAGTGCATATTTACAATGAATGTAGTGGACATTTCAGATATTCGTATGTTGGTGCAGCTCTTCATGGGAAGAAAAAACAAGCGAAAACCACAAATACATGACATTTACCATTCCTTACCTTGGAGCCAGCCAATATAGTTTTCAGCAGTTTTGTTCCCTTTCCAATGCCAACCACTGCAAAGACAGAAAGAGAAATGCCACTTCAGAACTAGCTCTGGAATTCAACACCAGTCACTACTAAATATTATGCTAGTCAGAAATACTGCCTTTCGTGCTCTGCTGGCAAATAAGGAGAGTCAATGCTTATGAGAAAATCTCTCTATGATGTTCAAACAACATGGGACTAGTTTAGAAAAAAAAATACATCTAAAGCAGAAGAGAAATAAGCTTCACCTAATTCTTAAAATGCTTTAATTCAGCTCCTATATTTATCTATCTTTTAATCGCCAAAGAAACAGACAGCACAATTAACCCCGTCTCTGGTTTGATGAAGGCTATGGCTCACTAATAATGAATCTGGCCTTCACTCTAAGTAAATAGGCCTTTTAAAGGTTGATGGTAGCTAAGAGAAATACTGGCAAGATAGCGTAATGAAATAGTTTATCAGGGTCACAGCAAGCAAGTAAAATAATCAAAAGCTCTAACTGTCTCTGTCAAAAATCTTCTATAATCAAACCCTCCTATTACTGTGTATGTACAAACCATTGTCTTTTCCATCTTCAATCAGTACTACACAAAGTAACAAATAGTCAGCTTTTCATAAAAGAAGCAGATAGGAAAAAGAAATGTTTTACATTTTGCTTTAAAGCTTTTTACAACATGGTGCTTTCCTTGGATAAGCTTTTCTATTGATTTTCTCCACATACAGCAGCCCAAAGAAACAAAAGACAACAAAAGGAAGATAAAAAACAATGAAGAGTCAGATACACTGTCACCACACATTTGTGAGAGCACCGTCATGCTATATATTCTAATTCATTGCAGAATTCTCCACGAGGTCACATCAAAAAAAGACAGTCACTGCTGATGAGAAACTAAGAAATTATTCTGAAATTGTTCTACTGTTGCAATAATACAAGGTCACCTTCACCTTTCTTGACATTTAAAAGGAAAATATTTTCCACGTACAACTGATGTAATACGTTAACAGCTACGCCCTTGATTTTAATAAAACTACAGGAGTTAAGGGAACTTGCAAGAAATCAGCTTTGTGTTAACCAGAAACCAAAAGCATCTAGCCAGCTAACGAATTTCTTAAAATAAACAAAAACCACATTTGTGCTCTAATGCTTCTCACTCTGAGACTCTTAAGAATTCTCATTCCCAGTAACTTATCCTCTTGGTTCTCAGGGTTTTTACACAGTCACATATGCCCTTGTGCATGTGCTTTTGTGTGCCTTCAGTTCAGCGTGTTCCTGTCACCTTCACCAGACTAAGCTGCAACAAGGCTGAGAAAAGGAGATAAGCACACAGATAAAACTTTGTAACCACGCACTTCTCTTACAACTTGCTGACATCACTGACAGTTCAATACAACTGCTGAGCTAAAATTTGCTTCTAAGCGCCAAGAGACTCAATAGAGTAGTTTTAGAGGCATTGAATGCTTTTGTGAATAAGAGACTAACAATTTTGCTTGTTAATCACCAACTAGTGTAGCATGTGTATTATTGAAAAGGAAAAACCAAACTTGCCAGACTACACAAGACATAGCAAGGTTTAACTGAAATTCACACTTGCATTTTGCCACCTTCCAAACCACTTCTTAAACGCCTGGTACTAACTGGATTAAATAATGCCAACTTCAGTTTCAAAAGTATCACCTCTGCTCACTTACCTCTGCCTTCTTATGAACAGCTTTGACTGGGAGCCCTGTGTCCTCGGAAACCTAAGATTTTACTCTCAGACCTTCCTCACATGAGGTTGAGCACATCTCTGTAACATATGCTCTTTCTCAAAGATGTAATGAGTTCTCCTAAAATATTACCACTAGCTTTTAATTTTGTGGCTTTTTCTTCTTTTCTTCCTCTGTGGAACTATAGCTCATTATTGGCATACAGAAACAAGAAAAAGATGAACAATTGCTATTACACAGCAAGAAGCAATAACAAGAGCCACAGCCCTACATGGATATTAAAACAAGGAACTCTAAAGACTTACATTAGAGTTCCTTGCTTCTTCTATCTAATCTATGAGACCTCACTGAAATACAAGCTGAGTCCCAGCTCTCATCATCTTCCAAATGCAACAGAAGCCACAGATGGGGGGGGACATGAAAGATTTCACCTCCCAGAGACTGCAGTCGCTCCAGACTCCTATCAGTGCAGGACCATCCTTTGCCACTTGGTCCCTAAGTCGCCTTTCGCTAACACCGTAAGTGACTGAGCTGTGCCTCCAAGGCTTTTCCTCATCTACACTTGGTGGGAGTGGGAAAAGAAATATGAAAGTGTGTTTTCTGATGAACGGCACTGCCCAGGTGGTTGCAGTACACTTTGCACACCAAGCAGTGCTCTGTATCAGCTATTTCACATGAACAGTTACGGATATTCAGCACATACAATTTGTGAAACAGCAGTGAAGATGGAGAGTGGACAGTCAGAGGTTTCAGAAAATACTTCATTATGCTCACCTACACCAGGGAAGAAAGCTTCCTGCCCTCCCACCCCCCATCAAAACGCGGCACACATTTTCTGAATAACTTGTTTCTATTGTGTCTCCTAATAATCTTACCTGAACCCCAAAAAAATCTCAACACATTCCCTCCCCCATTCCTCACTAGTCTTGTCCTTTCCAATCTAGCTTCCGCTGATTTTTCTCTGCATGTTTTGTATGGCACTGGAATGAAACATCCTGTGCCTTTTTGGATCAATCCATAGCATATTAAGGTGATGAACTTCCCTGTCTTTATCAAGCACATCAAGCCCAAGTGCTTTTTGTCATGCCACATGAGCTGGCTTCAGAGACTGCTGGATATCACAGAACACGAGGAGAAGCAATTAAGGACGAGTGATTTTTCTTTTCCTCTGGATCAATGCTGTTGATGTCCCACAATGAGCAGTAATATGCTCAATGGGAACATCTCTGCGAAAGGAAAACCTTGGCTTCACTGAGACACACACTATTCTGCGGTGAGTGGCCACAGAGCACATGAAATCAGAACTGGAAGAGCTAGTAGTTAACTCCTAGCCCAAGAACGTTCCATTTTAAAATGCTCAAGGTGGCAGAGAACAATTACCAGCATATACAGGCCTCTACTAGCAACAATCTCTCCAAACAACATTCCTTTGAAGCACAGTTCTCCCTGAGAGTCCTTACATCAAAGCTCAATGGATTTACTTCGTGTATACTCATAGTTGCACTGTTGATTTTCAATACCCAAGTATCACTGTTATTTCTTCTAGCCAAGGTGAGCTACAAAACTATGATTAAAGCAAGCTGTTGTTTTCCACATTACCTATCAACAAAACCATTGGTGACAGTGTATGGTATGGGATTAATCCAGCCCAACTGTCATACACCAGACAAGTTTTCAACAGCAACTGATATATCCCGTTCCTTAAAAAAACAAAGGAATTCAATAAATAAATCACTATCAAAATTAAAAGGCAAAAATCTCCTTGATGACTCTTATTTAATAAGCAAGATACGACAGCAAATGAAAACTATTTCTGTGCTAAGCCTCAAAAAAACTGCACTTGAATTGCTGTTACTCATCTATCCTTTGACAAGTATACAAGCCCAAAAGGCTCTCTCCAAATCCCAGAAATGCATTATTTTAAGAACAAATACTTTAGAAAATTATGATGACTATAAATCCCCGGCTTAACTAAAAAAAAAGCCATAAATTTCTGAGGTTATTTAGAAAACACAGAATGTTGTGCAATGAATTGATGTAATAGCCCATGAGTTATATCAGGGATTTGGAAAAAAAAAATAACCTTTTGTTCAGGAACATATTATATGCATGTAAAAGTATATGAAGGGGAAATTTAACCTGGATCGCTCTTTTCCAGTGACTCGTCCTTCCCCCAAAGCCACAAGGTTTGCCACGTGTATCCCAAATTGTTCTTCCACCTCTGATTTCACGTAGGCATGAAAATGTTTCCCAAGGTCATTGTATGACTGTATTTATACTTTTCATTACCCAGAACTCCTGTCGCTGCACTGTCCAACGTTCCACCATGTCCAATTTTCAAGACCTGACTTTTTCTTTTGTTACCATTCATTTGCACACCAGCTTCTGAAAATAGAAATGGAAAGGAGGCATTACAGGACAACTTTCAGGCATTACAGGACAAATAAAAGGACATATAATATTACAGGACAAATAAAAAAAAATATTTCCAGATTGCTAAAGGAGAAAAAAAAAAAAAACAAAACATTTAAACTATGAAATAGTAGTGCAGAAAAGACCAGTGATTCATTTAGATCTATTCCCAACCCCTAACAACTTTCAAGCTATTTTCACTTATTTTAATCAACTCTTTTGTACTGTTATAAACAAATGTTTACACTACTAGAAAACCAGAGAGTTTACCTATGAAATCATGTATCATTCATAGATTTTATGCTAAATAATCTGAACAGTTTGGGCTGAATTTACTTCCAGGTAATGGGCCGTGTTTAGAGCAGAACTGAACAGTTGAGAATGGTTCCCTGCTGTTGGAAGGCACCTACAGCAACCACCTGGTCTAACTGCCTGACCACTTCAGGGCTATCTAAAAGTTAAAGTGTCACCCAAATGCCTCCTGAACACCGGCTGGCACAGGGCATCAAGCCCCTCTCCAGGAAGCCTGCTGCAGTGTTTGCCCTCGTGTTGAGCCTGCTGCCAACCAGCACCCCAGATCCCTTTCTGCTGAGCTCTCTTATTTATTTTTATGTTTATTTGCACGTAGGCAGCCCCATGGAAATTATACAATGAACTGAACTTCCTCGCCGCTGCTTTCATGCTGTCAGCACATCCCAACTCACACTTCTCATGCAGCTGATGACTCCAGGAGTTGTGCAGAGACCAATGCTCCTTATTTATTAGTATTTAGTATGATTATGTTCTAAGCCCCCTTACTTATTTCCAAAGTTTTATCAGGACGCCGGATTATCTCTCCATTATGCCTTTCACATCAGGCGATCAGACGTGACCTGGCCGAGTCTCTGCGAGCAAGAGCTGCAGTCAGTGCCTCCTTGCTATGGAGCACATCAGCCTCAATGTGCAACCACCAGTTTTAAACTTTGATCTCACCAAGTGAGAACAAGTCTGTTCCCTAACACAAGTCTGTATTAGATGATCAAGTCCCCCCATCCATTAGGAAGGAAATCCGTGCCACAGCCCCTCACATCTTTTCAATAATCAAACTTTTGTTTTCCCCTGGTAAGGGACACACAAGACCCCATTTGTATTCAGGAAAAAAAGTTTCTGCAGACCATGCCCTGAACATCCAACTTCCTTGCAGCACTTTTCGGTTTTCACTCAGTTGGCGATTTATTTAGTTATTTTAGCAGCAAGAGGCAGCGGGCATGGATCTGAGCCTCCTGAGCATCTCTCCTTCTGTCCTCCGGTCCGGGCCCCACGGCTGTGGGGCGGCAGCGGGGGGACAAACCCCACAGCCTCCCCGTGCCGTGCCTCGGGCCGAGCCCCCCCAGATGACCCCTCCTTGGGGTTTTCTGGCCCGATGGGGGGCCCGGCCCCAGCCAAACCCCGTCCCCACGGGGCCTCCTCCCTCAGCTACTAGGCCCAGCGCCTACCTGCCAGCAGCCTTTCCTTCAGGAGGTTGAGCACGGCGGCCGAGGTGGGCCCCTTGGGCTTGTAGACAGCGAAGAGCCCGCTCAGAGAGAAGAGCTTCTGGGCCGCCCTGCCCGCCACGCCGCTGCCGCCCGCCTCCCTGCCGGCCATGCTCCGAGCCGGCCTCGCCGCCCGCCCGGCCTCCGCCCCGCCGGCCCCCGCCCGGGAGCCGCTGGGAAACGTAGTTCGGCCGGGCTCCGGCTCGTCCTTCCCGGGCTGACAGAGCTGGGGGGCCGGGGAGAAGGAGGGGGTCCTGTGGTGGTTGGGCTGGGGGGGATGGTGGTCAGCGGGTGTGAGGTGCAAGGGTGTAAACACGAGGGGTTGGAGCCCCGCGGTGTGCTCAGTGAGGGCACAGGGCACGGTAAATGCTGCGTGACTGGATCCCTCAGCAGCTTCGAGGGGTTGTTTTCTGCTGGAAGCCTTTCGATGAAAAAACTAGTTAGGAGTCCTTTCATAAAATACACCGAAGCTCAACCAGAAATGAGGGCATACTGGGAAAATGAGGGAAGATCTCTGCCTGGTGCCCCCAAACCAGGTCACACTGGAGGGTGGCAGGCAGCACGGCTGCCTGGCTGTGTGAGCTGTGCTTACAGCTGGGCATGTGCACGAGAATTTGTACAATTACGGCCCAAGTTTTAGATAAAGCTTTCTGACTTCCCTAACAGCTGGAGGTAGTCAATTAAAACATAAACGTATCGCGTTTTAATGAAGGCGGTGAGACCCCTGCAGTTCTGCCTTTGGCACTGAGAAGAAAATCGTACAGCACTATCAAACCAGCTCAAAGGCAGGATATGAGATTTGAACCATCTCAGTGCTAGGTGCTTGATTTCTGGAATACCACATTTATGGATGATAGCTGCTAATCTCAAGTACATAAGTTACATTTTGTGGTTGCATGCAGTTCGCCCTGTCCTACAGCATGGGCAGAAAGACACATGGCTTTCTGATAAATGGCTTTGGAGAGCTGCTGTCCCCCCCCTCACCCGTCACAACGTTAGTCATTGTACCTTCCCGCACAACTTAAAAGAATTATATTCTGCTGACTACTTGCTCAGTCCATTAATCTTCCTGCCTTCACGTGTGTCATATAAGAAAGTATTGCTAAGGCAGGCTTCTCTCGGCTCTCTCCCTTCTCATGTTAAATCACAAGGGAAGTACAGCGTGTGGGTTTTCCTCTTCAGGCCTGACTTGTACAGACTCATTTCTCTGACAACACTCCCAAGGCATTAAAGCAAGCTATACATGAGCAAGGTACCAGGAACTTGGATGTTTCATTCATTCATTTCATGTATTCCTTTGTAAGAGCCTGCAGATGAACCCATGAAGAGACACTGTTGTGAGGAAATAAATACATGTTTAGCTAAGGGCTGTGTGTGTTCCCAGTGCTTCCCAGAGTCTAAGAAGCAAGTATTCCGGCTCTCTCTGCACAGAGCAGGACCAAGGCCACGTGTGCTTAAGCACTTTTTCAGCTTTCACTGGGGCCCGTGTCTCCCTCAGTGCCTGCTAACACCTCCCGCAGCAGCTACCTGGGCACCCAGTGCTTCAGATGCAAGCTACAGTCACTGCTTCCAGGAGATGAGTAATTGCTTCCACTGCCACTAGCAGTGCTGAACAGCCTCCCTGACACACTTCTTGCACGTATTACTGAAGGGGTCTAGTTACAAAGACCTCCTCTCTCCAGGACAGTTGTGTGCAGAAGGGTTTAGTAGTACCCATGTGTTTAGTAATGGTGAAATCTAAACCATTCCTTCTTAATAAAACTAGAGTGCCTACATCAGCTCTCTGGAACTATCAGGCAAGGTTTTAATTATGTGCCTTATTTGCTTAGATCTCATTTACATAGCTGTAATCTGGCTGTGGAAATATTTGCTGTCATCTTAGGCTGTGAGGGTGAATTCCCTGTCGAGCGGTACGTGTGGCCATCATTGTGGGACGTACAAGAGAGGTATCAGAGTCCTTCAGAAGACAAAATGAAAAAAAAAAAAAAAAAAAAAAAAAAAAAAACACCTTGGGTAAAAGGTCAGCATGAGAATTGCTGCTGATTTACATGAAGTTAAAATTTAAGCAGTGTTTTAAACCATGTATTGTAAACCATAATGGGGCTTCTCTTGCAGATATGGCTTAGTCAGGATAACCATTTGAAAACCATTTGTGAAATATTCTCACAAATGCCCTGCTAAAAAGTTGTTAGACACAGATTGCTCTGAAAGCAAGCTCAAGGAAAACTATTTAAACAGCACTGTTTAAATAGAAATACATTTAAATTTAAATTCTCCAGAAATGGAATTGCAAGCTTCCAAGCAAGGAGACTGCTGCCCAAGGACTGAAATGCAAACCTGTCACAGTCATGCCCAGCGCTATCACTAGGTCAGCAGGCTGTTCTGAAAACATTGCAAAGGGGTGGAAGTATGTTACACAAAAATGAGAGCTTCACTGTTGGCACACAGATGTCCCTAAGGCAAAGAAAACCTCATCTTTCCAATACTGCAGCAGCAGATAGGGCCTGTGCTACACCTCCACGTACTGCCTTTTAAAGGACTGACCTAAGCTGAGAATTGTCTAAAATGATTTGTCTACTGTGATTACCCTGACACAGACGTAGGGCTTGAGCTGAAGGTCAGTGTATCACCCTGGCACAGTTTCCACACATTACAAAAAGGCTTTTTTTTCTTTCTTTCTTTTGAGGAGAGGGGTTTCAAGTGGCTAAAGAAACTACCCCCTACTCTCATTTTTAGGACTGAGCAGCAAGTTCTTCTTGGTCTTCCAGACTTCTGCATCAGCAATTAAAACCCAGCTCTTTGTTACTGCAGCAGATGGAGTCTTTGAAGGCTTAGAAAGAAGAGGTTTGCTTTGACTTCAGTGGGCATTGGATAAGGGCCCAAAACAAGAAATGTGAAAGACTATTAATGACTGTTAGTATTTTAGTTAGCTAGAAGTATATGAGTACATAAATCACACATGGCTCACTTCATGGGGCAAGGTTATTCAGCATTCGAAATGGTGGGAATGATGTACCAAACTGTTCGTCTCAAGGGCATTATTTCAGATTTGCCTCATGTTGCTACTGATTAAAAGTCATTACCATCTGCTCAGTAGCCTATTTGAAATGAGATGTTTATCTCCAACAATTCCTAGCCAAGCCAGAATCCCCAACAACCAAAAGCATGATTAGAGTTACTGATTTTATTAGCAACTTTAATAAAGGGGCTCAGTAAAAGGTTGAAAGGACGTTGTTGCTTTATGCATGAAGCATGGTAGGTCAGGTAGGGACAAGCCAAATGCTCCACGCAGGTCACTGGAACTGCACTAAGTGATGCCTCAAGGATCTGGTGATTATGCTTTATAGAGAAGAAATAACGTGGAAGATAATAGTAGCTCTAGTGTGTGCAAACAGCAGATGAGTGCTGTTGCAGAAGAGGAGGAATCCTTTGCTTGTTTGTGCAGAACAGAGATGCAACACTTCCTTCTCCAGGAAGATGCTTGCTTCCTTGTCTGCTTTTAGACCAGCTTTTTCTGAAGTAATGCTTACACACCAGAATGAAGAAGAAAATGATGCTAGATGTCAGCTTTTAAAGTAGATTCATCAGCAGAAGGCCATTTCTGTATCTGTGTTCAGCAAATCACTTTATGATTCCAGCTTTATTGTCTATATCCAAATCAGAGCAGATAATTGCAAGGAGGTCAGTCATGGCTCATGTTCTTCCTGTGAAAACAGATTTGCAGCTGTCTGAAAGTTTAGGTCCTAGTCATGTGAACTGCTCCCTTTGTCAGCCAGGGGAATTTTGTCCATAATAGCAACTGTTAAAGCCTGAAGTATGTCTAATATTTTTCCTCTAACTGTTCCATCTGGTTGGATAATAAGGCGCTGATAAATAACTCTTCAACTGGTTAGTTCATTCAGTCCCTTTCAGATGGGTGCACAGCACATACTTGATTGTGTGTGAGTGGGTCTTTACAATAAAAGTAGGTTTTTCAGCATCTTGTTGAACTGCAGCAGTTTTGAAAAAAGAATATCAATTATTGCATGCAAGGGAAAGCTAAAACTACCCATGCCATATACTAGCTCTAGGTTTGGCAATTTTTGTTAGTCATTTTTCCCATGATGGTTCCTAAACTGCAAGTATTTCATGAACAGATTTTTCTGTTTTGTTCAGAACAAGATTGGTAGTCTAGGTTTACACCAATTAAAATTTTACATCTAGGTTAATGTTTATTTTTAAGAACATTTTCTTTCCATCTTTATTCTGACGTCTGTGATATTAGAAGGATTATTTTCAATTGAGAATGGCTTAGATAAGAACAGATTTTGGTTAGCTGATTTACTGCAGATTTGTATGGCCAAAGTGAGTTGGACTGAATAGAATCACAGAATCATTTAGGTTGGAAAACACCTCCAAGATCATCAGGTCCAGCTGTTAACCTAGCACTGCCAAGTCTGCCACCAGGCCACGTCCCTAAGCACCACATCTACACGTCTTTTAAAGACCTCCAGGAATGGTGACTCTGCCACTTCCCTGGGCAGCCTGTTCCAATACTTCACAACCTGTTCAGTGAAGAATTTCTTCCTAATAACCAACCCAAACATTCTCTGGCACAACTGAGGACATTTCCTCCTGTTGCATTGCTTGTTGCTTGGGAGAAGAGACTGACCCCCATGCCACTACAACCTCCTTTGAGGGAATTGTAGAGAGCAATGAGGTCTCCCCTCAACCTCCTTTTCTCTAGGCTAAACAACCCCAGTGCCCTCAACCGCTCCTCAGAGGACTTGTGTTTCAGACCCTTCACCAGCTTCATTACCCTAAATGAATATAGCATGATTCAGATGTTTTTAGTTATTCCTTCTTAATGTGAAATGCATCCCTGGCAGTTAACTAAAGAAGGGACCAGCAATTCTTCCTGACCATGTATTGGTTACAAATCACCCACAGAGCTATGGAGTAGTATGATATAGATATGATTTAAATTGTTCCTTAAAGAGCCTGTTGCATTTAGTAGGTGAGGACATATCTGTTATAGAGCTGGAAGTCACTTTTAGTCTCTGGTACATGTCCAGGTGTAATGACAGAGCATGGTCTGGAATCAGAAGACTCAGTGATGATGAGGGGAAAAAAATATATATTTTGTAGATCCTTCTTTTTTTTTTCTTTTTCTTTTCTTTTCTTTTCTTTTTTCTTTTTTTTTTTTTTTTGAATAAAAGCCTTAGTAGGATTCTCAGTTCTTGTTTAAATTTGCACAGTTGCTTGTTAGGCTTGCTGTCAAAGAACTAATTTTCCAAGAATCTGCATCCTAATTAGGAATGACGAAGGACTCACCAGATGTTCATTCAGAAGAATGCAGCACATGAGGGATTGTTTATGCGAGCCATTCAAGTCCAAGCTGCCCCCCTGTAAATTTAGAACATAAGGTTAAAAAGACTTAGACACTCTGACATCCGAGAAGCTGCCACTGCTACATTAAATTCAGCAATATGAGTTGAATTAAAGTGTGTTTTCTAGACAAAACATTCAATCTTGATTTGAAGATAGGAGGAGACAGAAAAAATTGATTTATGCCTTCACCAGTAGTTCAAATTTGTGCTTGTTTTCTCACCTGGCTTTGTACAATTTTCATGTCCAGATAAATGAGATAATAATCAGCCCTTCGGTGGCCCATTCTCACACCATGAGCACACATACAGACTGATTCGTGGTTTGTGACGGATGTGCAGTAACTGGGCTCCCGCACCTCAGATGACTGCCTTTCCTCACCTCATCTGATTAGGGAACAGACTGTATCTCCAGAAAAAGAAAAAGAAAAGGAAAAAGAAAAAGAAAAAGAAAAAGAAAGAAGGAAAAAAAAAAAAAAAAGAGAGAGAGACACTTCTACATCTAGCATTAAACTCACATCAAAGTTAAATAAGTATTGTGTAATTTCTTCACATAAGCAAGCTGAAGCCTATGAAGCCTCGATCTAGGGGGTATTCTCTCCCAAAACAGCGCTGCCCTTCAGATTCGTTGTGCCTGGGCGGCAGCGGTGGCACAGCCATCTCCTCCACACGAGCAACTGGGTTGGTGCAGGTCCCCAGCCCTCTACTACCAGCAGGTGCTTATGGAAAGAGCAAGAATGAATACTGCAAGGAGTTCCCTTCACCTCTTATGTACCTCACTGGCCCAAACAAATGCCTCTGATAGGAAGGTCAAAGCTGTGGGTTCGCTATGCATTGTCCTAGGAGTAAATTTGGAGCCCGGAGGTGTCCGCTGTATGCCCTGGCAGGGGGAGCCAGTGGCCATTCTGGCACATTTTGCCTGGAAGATGTCCTGCTGGCATGAGAAGTACCACAGCACACCTCCTCCATCCCTTTTTATTGGCAGACTATTACCCTGGAAAAGCACAAGTGACCACGGATTAGTTCCAATTAATTCAGAAGTGCAAACAAACAAAAGTAGCCGTTGTCCATGGGTGAGGGCTGCCAACTGCATCGCTAATGAGAGCTCCAGAATCAATAATCGAGCAGCTCCAGGCAGACAAGTGTAGTTCTAATGCACGTTATAATACTGTTAACAGAAATTTTTCCATTTACCATAAATTATTCAACTTTTAATTGCTTAGGCTGTAGAGTCTGTAAAGATGCTAATTGCCACCTGTAAGATTAAATTGATAATGTCTGCTTTTTATTTTCATAAAGACAGGCTTAAAATGGCAGAGAGAAAAAAGACTTTGATTCATCGGGTACCCTGTTAAAGATAAAGAGATTCTAAAGATGGGGGAAACTCTGCCTTTTGATTCTGGCTTGTGATCATTAAAATGACACTGCATATTTACCATGTTTCTGTGAATAAATAAATATTTTGACATAGCCAGATGAATGTTAATCTACTCTATCCAGATTGTCCTATCTCATGTCGTGATCATGGACAATGAGCAACCCTAAGTTAAGACTATATTTTTGCCCGTCACAAGTAAAGTCCTAAATTATTATATATATTTTTTTTAATAAGAAAGGAAAATGGAGTTGAGTATTGTCAATCTTCTGACATTTCTTATAAGTTTTCATGATATTTTTATCATTCTTTCTTTGTCTGTTTGTTTATCTGGCCAGGTTTGATGAAAGGAACATTGCACCAACTCTCCACTGTTAAAACTGAAATAAACTAAAATAGAGAATGTTTTCCTCTGCTAGACATTGAATGCCTCCTTCCTGGAAAGCTGAAAAAAAGGCCAATTTTTTTTTTTTCTCTTAGCTCAGGAGTTCACTTTGAAGCAGTATTCACACAGCTGAAGAACCTGATCCCAGGAGTGCTATCTGCTGAAGTCAGTGAGAGGAAAAGGATGCTCGAAACCATGCCCTAATTGCTAACTTGGCTTGAAGGCACATTCTGTGTCCTAGTAAGACACCATCCCTACAGTTTACAGTAATCATCTCGTGTTGTCACAAGGTCATGGTAAGCAGTGGTGGCCAGTGTGTAAGTGTAGCGTTGACACAGGTACTACGTGGATGGTACCAGAGCAATGATATTTTGGCAAGAGATCATCTGCAAGAGGTGACCAGGGATGTACAGAAGGAGATTTACTTGAGTTACTGCTTCAGTAAAGATACTCTGCTTGAGTACCCTATTGGTTTAAGTCCTTGAGTTCATAGGAAGGTCATTAAGTTACTTGTTTCTGGAGTATATTTATTACTTTTAAATCCAGTGCAGTCTATTTAGTCTTTCTTGGTGCTTCTTTGTGAAACATTAATGAGAAGCTCACGCACACAGTCATAGAATTTGTCTGATTACTCCATTCATATTTAATAAGCTTGCTGCTTACACTTCAGAGCAACAACAGAAATTAGATAATGCAATACTTTAGTGCTGGAGTGACCCTAAATTTGGCTCTAAATTATTCATTATACTGGCTGAGGGCAAGAGAGCTGTCGTAACCTTAAATTTATCTAAATCCTACATTGTCTAATTGGTGCCTCTTTGTTGTTATTCCCACTTAAAAAAAAATAAATAAATAATTTTTATTGAAACCGAAAACATCCAGTTTTAATCTGTTGCAGATTTATCATCAGTCTCTGCAGAAGTACTGCAGTCAGCTAAAAGCAAAGATAATTTAGTTGGACTTCAGCTGTATATACAACACGTGAGCCCTGCAATCAAGTGAGACTGGGAAGATCTGTTTTGTTAAAGGGGTGATTGTATTTTCTAGCTAAGACAGTATTTTTTAAAGCTGTCAATTAGATGAGAACACAGATATTAACCAGATGTTCTCCCCCATTTTTAGGTTTTTATGATTTCATTTTATAAACTAGATGTCTTTTTCTCATGTGTCTTATCCAGAAACGCACTACCAGTGTAGTATTTTTTGGGGTTTTAAAGAAAATAAACTCTAAGGTTAAAGGTGTAATATAAATGTAGGCATAGTCCAGCCATCAAGCAAAATCTAAAATCATATCTTAAGTGTAGGTGGGCTCATAATCCATTTACCAAATCAGAAA